>NC_056726.1:557016584-557311584 GCF_019279795.1 Protopterus annectens | reverse complement strand
GCTGCTATGCCAGTAGACCACCCCATTCCCTTGCATGCGTGCAGCATTACCATAGATATGTTACCAAAACATACTAATCCATTCATTTATTGTTAAGAAGACTGACTTACATTGTGCCTGCGGCAGTTGTCAGCATGGTGCTTGAGGGCTGCCTATGTTGGATGCACACAGTACACTGGCTATAGATGGTAAGTTACAGGTAATGTGATGTGTGTGTCATCCATTTTACTGTGTGTGTGTGTGTGATTCAAAGAGAAGTGTCAATCCCTGGGGTCCCTACAGTGTCAGTGTGTGTACTATGCATTGCCTCTTTGCCAAGGCCTGCACATACTGGGCACACCTCCATCTGCCTACAGGAGCAGGCTCAGGGGCCTCCTCCCCGAGTCCCTCTGTGCTTGTGGGGACCTTGGCCAATGCAGTGGGCTGTGTGGCCCTTCCCCGTGCTGTTCCTGCTGAAGCTATTTCTGCAGGATCATATTGTGTAACATGGTGCATACTATAAACATGTGTGCACATGGGGCTGGAGAGTACTACAAGGATCCACCAGATATATCAAGGCATCGGAACCGTGGCTTGAGTATCCCAAACACATACTCTATAATGATCCTGGTTTGTGCATGTGCCTCATTATGGTGTTTTTGTGTGTGTGTGTGCATTTTTGATGGGAGTCATAATCCATGGCTCCAGTGCATAGCCATCATCCCCAGCAGATGGCCATATGGGATGCCCCCACTGGCAAATGCCTGGTACAGCTGTGACGAATGCTAGATGTGAGAGTTGTGATAGCTTCCAGGGCTGCCAGCACACACATTTATGATAATGCCCTGGGCATTGCACATGACCTGGCAGTTCATGAAGGGGAATTCCTTACAGTTTATGTAGACCCTACCCTGTTCACGGGGTGGTGCTTTGATGTGGATATGCATGCAGTCTATCACACCCAGTACCTCCGGGTATTCTGCTACATGGTGGAAGAGATGCATATTGCTGGTCTTCTCCTCACGGGTGTTGGGGAAGTAAGTGTGCTCACAGGCATGTGGTAGCATGGCATCCAGGAACTGCTGGAGTACCCTGGATGCAGATGCCTGTGAGACTCCTGTGATGTCCCCAGTAGGTCTTTGGAAAGTACCTGTAGCTAGTATTCTTAAGGCTACACATATGTTAGTATCCACTGGGATGGATTCCCCTCTGTTAGCTCTGGGTCTGAGTTGAGGCTGGCACAGCTTGATGATTTGCTGAAGAATGTTTCTGTCCACCCTGTAGCACTCTGCTATCTCCAGAGCATGTAGCTCCTGGTAGGTTACCCCTCGTCTGAACACTCTTCACCTCCTCCTCGGTCTGTGGTGGTTGTCAGCATTATCCTGCTCTCCGCGCTCAGCCTCTAGCACATACTGATGGATCAAAGCAATAGCAGCCCCTAATATTTTTCTGGTTATAATTCCCCCGCATGTGTACACCAATGGTGCAGAGTTTGTGGG
Organism: Protopterus annectens; assembly: GCF_019279795.1. Taxonomy (NCBI): domain Eukaryota; kingdom Metazoa; phylum Chordata; order Ceratodontiformes; family Protopteridae; genus Protopterus; species Protopterus annectens. Next base: position 557,310,106 of record NC_056726.1, on the reverse strand, counting down.
AAAAAACAGACTGTAAGGTGTTTCCATAGTTTATACTGTTGTGCTGCAGATGCTGCCTGTATGATTGGCTGACTGTGATGCATTCCACCTGCTAACTATGTAATTTGTTCTTGATTGCTTTTATTCTGCTATTTTACTTTTTTTCCCTTCCCATTTCTGCCCCTTTTAAGCCCTGAGGCATGCCACGCAAACCCGGTGCCCAAATATTATCAGTCCTACTATTTCTAGGATTTATTTGTTTGTTTTAGACCCAGTGAGTGCAGCACAAACCCGTTTAGCTAATGTAAACACTAAGAAATGGCCCTCCTTGGACGTGAACAGGCTCTTCATTTCATGGAATAAGTCAATACAGCCTCAGACACACCCCCTTGATTAGCTGTGATTAGCGAAGCTTATCTGGGGGCCATAGAGCTCCAATGTGCTTACACCATGCATGGCACACCCCCTTTTCATGTCTGTTGCTCCTCCTGCTTACACAATCATGTTATAGCACCTACATGGTTAGGTGCAGTTTGCCACTTGGAATAATTAATGATTCAGTAAATTTCCCCTCATTTGCATACACCACTACCTTAGTCCATAGTTACTGCACTACCCCAGAGCCTTTCCCCTTAACAACCACTGTTCCTTGGTATTGTTTTGATTCTGCATGCCATAGACTATAATGGCAAAATGCAGATATCCCTTAAAATCGAGTTTTCCTATTTTTTTTTCAGCACAATCCCATTTGCATGCCGCTGCCCTATGCTTAAAGGGCCAAGATCAGCCAAAACAAAACTTTTATTTTTGTAAAAAATAAACACTTTTTCATGCCAATGGCCATATATTTGGCCATTGGCATGCCTAAAGATTATAATACATCCTTTTATTTGAGCTGTCATGCCTCTATTTTAATTTTTGCAGAAATGTATTTGGCTAGTGGCCAAATACATTTCTGCAACTTACACTATTCTTGCATGGATGCCTGCCTGCTTGTTGAATCACTAATTCACCTCATTTGCATGGTTTTCATGAGCAAATGAGATAATTAGCATTATGAAGTGGTGTCCACGCAGGAATAGGGTAAGCAGGCTCGTGCACATCAGAACAGTAGTTTACTGGATCGCTCGGCAGCCATATTCCATGCAGGAGTGGCTACACTGTTCCTGCATGGAAAAAAATGCTTATTGAATCACAGGGATGGAGTAGTGTAGTATAAGACATTTTGGAATCTTGCCCTTTGTACTGCTAGAAAGCCTTTCTACCACTCTGTATACCAATTAGTGTTTCAGTTTTCTTCATTTTGTTTTTACTGGGAAATTTCCACAACTCCCACAGTGTCACAGATAACTGGAATCCACAACTTACTATACTCCATTGATTCCAGTAAGCCAATTTTTGCAGTTTTGAAATTTAACATAGATTTGCCAGGCTTGCCACTTGCTTTTGTAATTTCTTTCTTGAGTATTTGATTCATACTTAAAAATTTTTTTTCTAAAACATTCCTTCAAATAGCTTAGTACATTCACTGTGCATACCTTGGTAAGTAACCGTCCAGTTATTTCCTATCACTCTGCCAGTACCCGTCACTCTGCCTATGTTTAATGTGCCACAGACTTCCTTTTAAATTTATTTTAACAAATTATTGTACTTACTTCACTGCCATCATCTACTTTCTGCCCTCTTACTCTCACTCTCTCTCTCTCTCTCTCTCAGTGTCTTTGGTTATACCAAAAGAGAAACCACTTAGACAGTTCAGCTTTCAATTAAGAATTCACATAAAAATGCAGTGTAAAATTTCTTCTTTGTCACTGTCACAGCATATATATATATATACATATATATATATATATCTATATATATATATATATATATGTATATAGATATATATATATATATATATATATATATATATATATATATATATATATATATATATATATATCTATATGGGAATTCCTATATCTAAGTCTCTCTTTCTACAGGTTTTACAAAAAAAATATATATATATATATATATATATATATATATATATATATATACACATATACATATACACAAAACTTCCCCATTAAACACACATACAAGTGTCTCTTTCTACAGGTGGAGAAATCAACTCATGCAGGCAGTGATGTGAGGGCCAACATATAGTTCACTTTGTTATAATCTGACGAAACTTTGCCTGCATTCTCCAACAAAATGCTATTAGCATCTTCATTTCAGGTGTTATTTATTTACAGTGAATTACTTCCCCGAAAATGAGAAGTAAGAATAATCACTGTATTAAAAGTTTCTCAAAAATGTCTTACCATGAATAGTCTTTTTCTGGTCAATAAACTTTAAGACAAATATTTGATACATGATTTTACTCCCTACGAGCACCAGCCTGTGAGCTGCTATAGTAACTGCTCACTCTGTAAAGATGGTGTAATGGCTTCAGTACGTGTGTGTCTCTCTAGAGAGCTTCCTTTCTTTCCTTCTTTCTCTTTCTCAGAGAGATACACATCTATTTAGTTTCCCCATCTGACCTTCATCTCTACAAGAAGTGGCTGTGATCTCTAGTCAGGGTAGGTGTGCATCCTCCTTCAAGACTGACACATAATGACAGCTACAAATGCAGTGGGTAAGGAATGAGCCTTTTCATAATTGCATTCTACTACCATAAATCCATCTTTCAAATTTTACTGATGTGGAAGACAGAAATGTAGCTTAGTAATGTGCTGTTTAGAAATGCAACATCATGTTTCAGAAATACTTAGCTGCATACTCACATTGGTTTTACTGCATGCCATTTTGAAAGTTATATTTCACTGTGCCATATCTTGGAAAGTATAATGTAGAACAACCCAATTGAAATGCAGAAATTTGTATGAGCATTAGGGAATGTAGAAATAATGATGTAGAAATATGCTTGAACTATAATGAAAGAAGTTGCTACATTCTAACTAATATAATGAGCATGAATATCTAGGAGGGACTAGAATGAGTGAGATGAAGATAAGGCAAGGTCTGAGGCACCATTGCATTAATTCCAAGTTACCATAGTATACTACAAAAAGATCTATAAGATGAAATCTATTTCAATGAGATCAGTCTTTGGGTTTGGCATAATTTTTAAAGTATTTGGCTCATAATCATGAGGTACAGGGTTTGATTCTGATTTTGGGTTGTTGACTAGGCTTAAAATGGCTCTTCAGGGCAGTTAGCCTAGTATTCACCTATGAAATGAGTGAGGCCGTGGAACAGTATTCTTTTAGGAGCTGGTCTTTCACAATATAGTCTATCAATATATTTGAGATGTAACATGCTTTGATTATAATAGACACTGGAATGAGAAAGGAAATGGATACATATAGCATGAGGCACAATGGTAGATGCAGGTTTTGCCATCTGTTATCTCATTAAAATTCCCTATGACATTTATCACATAATTGTCACTGATACCCATGCATATCAGTACACATGTTGTTTGCAGTACATTACTTGCTTTGGCATATCTCTGCATCTTATTTTCCTCATCCTTTGGTGCTTAAATTGTACTGGTCATGTTTTGAAGCATATTTGTTTTACAAGCAACTTCATTCCCATTTATAGACCTTTCATTAAAGCTGCAAATGATTTTGCAAAACAATGAATATTATAGTGTATGTTTTGATTGTTTTTTTTAATTTCATCTGCATAACATTATGGTTAAGCAAGCCAGCTTCTTACTTTCATTGTGGTTTCACTACTACATTATCACAAATGTTCATTTTCAAAGTGAGGTGCCCCATCTGCAAGATCTGGCTGATAACTTATATTGACAGGAAGTAAGAAACTCATATTGATGTATATAGTACAGAAACATATTAACCTATATATTAGTTTACAGAGCATTCTGGGCTCAGTCTTTCATGATGTCATAGTAGAGGGGGTCTATATTAAGGTCTATATTAAATTAGCGAATGCTTAGAAAAGCGAACGCTAATTCGTCGACCCCTTTTAAGGGAAAGCTTAACACCCGGAACAGCAATTTTTTTCACAGGGAAAAAAAAATCACTGGGCCAGTTCTGGGAGTTCGCCATTTCCTCCACTGTGGTGCGATCTTGGATTTGATATATTTAAGTAGGGGGGGGTGTGTGTGGGGGGGCATTATAAAATGTTTTAAGTTTTTTTTTTTTTTTTGTGGACCAGCGATATTTTTCCCTGTGAAATTTTCGCTTCGCTTTTGCTTAAAAGGGGTCGATGAATTAGCATTCACTTTTCTAAGCATTCGCTAATTTAATATAGACCCTATACTATATTCTCAAAAGCTGACAATGTCAAATCTGACATTGTCGACACGAGAATATCAAACGCTCAGAATCTTGAGCATGTAAATGGAAATCTTTGTAAGGGGAGATTTCCGTTTACTGCAATGTAGTGCAGTCTTGGTTGGTATATTTAAGTAGCGAGGGGTGTTGGTGGTGCAGGGGGGCTTGCCCCCCTGCTTAAACCCATTAGGGTACTTTTTTCTTTTTTCTGTCTTTTTATAAGGTCGATGTTTGAAGACATCGACCATATTGTTTATTTTTTATTTATTTTACATTTGTTGACCGGGATAGTCTGACTGGATGCATGTCCATTTTCAGTGGAGGCCTGGGAGAAAAGCTCTAAGGGTAAGCAGATGCAGCATTACATAATACCAAAATTACATATTACAAACAGACTATTTACAGAGATTACATGAGTAAGCAAGTTAAACAAGTTCCACAGGTTAGAGTTAATCTCGAGTGTAAGTCAGGATTAAATTAAATTACACAGTAAGATGGTTAACAGATTTTTTATACATTCTAAAGAGAGTTAGCCAGGCTTGATACAGTGACATAGCCAGTTAAGTGAAAAATGTTGTTTGAGTTTAGTTTTAAATTGACCTAAGGTGGAAAGTAAGGTAATATCAGCTGGAAGAAAGTTCCAGGATCTACTTACAGAGTTTACAAAGAGAGAGTCACCGGCTGTGTTATTAATTTTGCTAGTCTGAATTAGTAGTTTGTTAGAGGATCGAAGTGGTCTAGGATTGTTATAGGGGGTGATAATATTTTTAAGTGCAGGAGTATTGTCCAGATTATGGAGGATTTTATAGGCCATAATCAGTTGGTTATAGTGGATTAGGTTGGGTAGTTCAAGCCACCCAAGCTGGCTTAGATTGATGCAATGATGTGTCCTAAATGGCAGCCCAGTGGCAAACCTGGCAATGTGGTTGTAGCAAATTGAGAGTTTGTTAAGGACAGTCTTGTTTAAATTCGAGAGTAGAGGGGATGCATACAGAAGGGTTGAAAGAAGGTGTGAGCAAGCTATGGCAATTTTAGCTGGGGGGGGGTTAGGAAGGCTTTTATTCTGTAAAGTGACCCTAGTTTTTTATTGATGATTTTGATAGTTTGATTAACACGTAGGTTGAATTTTAGATTATTATCTATGATGACACCTAATAGTTTTGTAGAGGGGTCAGGGGAGATTATTGTGCCATCATTTGAATTTATGGTAAAGGTGAAAGCTGTAGACCTACGTGTTGGTGAAAATAACAGCATTTTAGTTTTTTTGGTATTTAGGATCAGACAACATTCAGAAAGCCAGTTTTCTATTGTATTAAAGGTGGTCTAGGTAGCTGACCATAACTCTATTGGAGATGCGGCCGAGCAAATCAGAGTAGAGTCATCAGCATATTGGATGCAGCTGGCTTTTGGTATGACAGTATAAAGGTCGTTAATGAAGATGAAGAACAGCAAGGGCCCTAGTATAGAGCCTTGTGGTACTCCAAGGGTGTTAGGTAGAAAGTTAGAGAGTTTGTTATGCCAGAGGACAGCCTGCTGTGGACCATTCAGGTAGGATTGAAACCATTGAAGGGCTCTAGTATCTAGACAGAATGTTTGCAGGGTGTGGATTAAAAGTTGGTGATCAACCATATCGAATGCCTTGGAAAGATCCAAGAAGAGGGCTGAGGACATATAATTATTGTTGCGGTTATGGTTTATGGTGTTGCTAAAGGCTAGGAGGGCTGAATTAGTGCTGTGATGAGGACGGAAGCCCATGCTGAGTGTCTGCCATAAGGTGATTCTGGATTAGGTGGTGCATGAGTTGTCTATGAATACATTTTTCCATAATTTTTGCAAGTGGAGAGAGTATAGCTATTGGTCTATAATTGGAGAACTCAGTAGAGCTGCATCCTTTGTGAAGTGGGATTACACAGGATATTTTCCAGATGGTGGGAATTTTAGCTACTACTATGGTTCGATTGATTAGTATTGAGACAGGGTAAGCAATAGCATCAGCTGATCTTTGTAGGTACTCGGCAGGGAGGTGATCAGCAGAAAGTGTAGTGGGTTTTAATTTTTTGATCAAGGTATGGATAAGTGAAGTGGTGACTGGTTGGAAGCTGAATGCAAGTATGTTTCTAGGGGTGCTACTTTCAGGACCAGGGGAGCTAGGAGGTAGTTGGCTAGCTAGGGCTTGGATTGTCTCAGTAAAGAATAGGTTAAAACTGTCAGAAACATCTTCAGGGGTTTTATCAATAGTAGCAGCAGGGATTGGGGTTGGAGTTTGTCCAGGATGTAGTAGATTATTTAAACCTGCCCAAAACTTCTGAGGGTTATTTTGATTTACTGTCTGTAAATTACAGTAGTATTGTTTTTTGTCTTGTAAAATGGATTTTTTTAGTTTCGTTCCGGGATTGCTTGTATTTAATGTGATCTTGGAGGTCTTTAGAAGAATGCCATAAAGCCCATGCTTTGTTTCTAAGGGTAATTTTGAGTTTAGACTCTTTAGAAAGCCATGGTGCAGTTTTTGCCTTTGCTCTCTTTGAATGAACAGGTGCATGCAAAGCAAGGATCTCAAGGAATTTGTTGTTAAAGTATGCTACTGCTTCCTCTAAGGGGAGCTGTTTTAGAATAGACAAATTACATGAGTTTAGTTCTTGTTGGAATTTGGCAGGGTCAATGTTTATATTGTTTCTAACCTTTCTGAGTAAGGGTTGTTGGGAATTAATGGCTTTGTGCTTAATTACATATGTGAGAAGGTGATCGCTTAGGCCATCAGGGAGGGTACCAGAGGTGTACAGTTGAGAGTGACTGTTTATGAGTACCCAGTCAAGTATGCTTTCTTTTTGGTTAGGTTTACCTATCCTGGTAGGGGTGGATATGATTTGTGTAAATGCATGCAGGGTAATATGGGTGGTTGGGGATTCTGAGGAACAGGTGCCCCAGTCTATGTTAAAGTCTCCAAGTAGTAGGGTTTCTTGGGGGTAGTGACATGATAGCCAGTGCAGAATATCTTCAGGTGTAGATATATTGTTACCTGGGGGTATGTACATACAGATTATATTAATGCATTTATTTTTATTAAGTTGCAATTTGGTGGCAAGAATCTCCAAGTTATTAATCTGAGGTGGTTGTATTACATCTATGGTGACATTCAACTCAGATTTATAGAGTACAGCTACCCACCCCTTCCTCAAGACCATCCAGCCTGTGTATGTTGTACCCAGGTGGTAACACTTCATTGTCTGTAGTGTTAGGTTTTAACCAGGTTTCAGATAAACAGAGAATCTCAGGGGAGTGGACATCCAGAAGTGCACGCAATTCATGTACCTTGTTATTAATGCTTCTAATATTGAGATGACAGGCTAGGAGAGAGTTAGTTGGCCTATTAATTGTAGGTTTGTAGCTTAGATTGCAAGTAGAGGGGGCATGTGTATCTGAAGTGGGTGGGCCAGGGTTGGGGTGAATATCACCACCAAGTATTAGGTTAAGTCTATACTTGGTAATGAACTTCAGGAATTTGTTTATTAGTTTGTGGTAGTGTTTGGATCTAGAGCTAATGTGCCTGGGGTTGAGATGTTGATAGACTGAACAAGATGTTGGATAGGACCTGGTACTGTAAGTATGGTTGAAGGTGAGAGGATTTGCAACTGGGGTGATAGTATTGCCTTTCGGGACCTGAAATCCCGTGAGAAACTGGTTTTCATACAAGGTAAGGAGGTATGGTGTGAACAAGAGGGGTAGTAAAGAGGAGTATATCATTATCTGTGATTCAGCTAGTGAGTTAAGGAACTATTTTACCTGGTGATGCAACACCAGAAGATAGAGTGGTGAGGTAAAGGTACTGGAAGGGGGATGGGAGAATGCCAGATGAAAGCTAATAGGTGCTATTGAAATGTAGGTAGAAGAATGTGGGTGAGAGAAATTATCCCAGATGAAAGCAGATCTGAAAAGTGGGGGAGTGGCTATAGTACTATAAATGTAGAGGTACGGGGGGCGGGAGGTAATTGGGGGCAGGAAGGGGAGCGAAGAGAGCCCGAGTGCAGCGAGGGCGAATGTAGCAGGGCTATTGCAGTTTACAAGGTTTCCTATGGTGTCCTAAAGCTATAAGGTAAGTATTATAGTTCTTAATGTAAGAGTCAGTTTACTTAAGTTACAGGGGAAGGAGGCAAACACTCAAGTAGAAAAAGAGCCCTATGGCTGACCAAAATGGTGACCTGCTTAATTACACAGCACTGTAAGTGAAAGCTTAACAAATGCTTTTTGTGTGCAACCTACTCTGCTTAAATGCTGAGAGAAACTGATTGCAGTCCTGTAGACTCCATTTTGTAGGGAACTGTAGAGTTCAACTAGGAAAAGAGAAAAGCAGAGATTCTAGGATAAGCATGAAGGCAACAACAGGCAGTTATTTTATAATAATACATTCAGAAAGGTTTGATGTATGGTGTCGACCATATGTTGTTCGATGTTTTCAAATGTCGATCTTATAATATAGACCCTGGTCAGGTATTTTAGCTCCAAAAAAATAGTTTCAGGGAGGCTGTTCTTATCTCCAAAACAGAATGCGAAAACAGCACACATTTTGCATCAAAAACTAATCGGATATTATATATGGTAAGTTGGTTATGGCCAACTCTAAAGCTTTGTGTTACTCATACTTGCTTTAAAATATAAATAATATAAATTAAGCACAATTCACTGTTTCTCTTTCCTCATTCAATATTCTTTTTTTTTCGAATTTCTATTTTATTTTTCAAATACATTTGAATGAATTCTATAGTATTTATACATAACATCTTAAATAACTATGTACACTATTTATATTAGCCTGAAACTATAACAGATCTTAATGTATACAGTTACTTTTTAAGTATGTCCAATCAATTATCAGAGTGTCTCATCAATTATTGTATAGTGTCAATCAATAAGACTTTTCCCCAAGGGTTGTTGATAATTGGATTTGGATAAATTCTTGGTTCTTTAACTTTAATTTCCAATAATGCTATGGTCTTCCTTAGGCTGTAGAAGTCTTCCAAAGTTGGTATTGCGTTTGTATTCCATCTTCTTGTTATACACTTCCTTGAAATTGCAGGTATAGTCCATACTAGATACATGTTTGACCTATTCAAATGAGAACCTTTGTTCAAATTTAATAATACAAGAGCTTTAGTTAAATAAAATGATGGATTAAATAAAGCTTGTAAAAAGTTATTGATAACATTCCAAAATGGCTTAATTTTAACACAATCAAAGAAAATGTGGTTCCAATCTGCATTGTGTATGCTCACATCTCTAACATATTCCTTTTATGGAAGGACTAATTTTTAAGAATGCTCTGTGTAAGCATTTCCAATTAAAAAACTGTATAAAGGATGTATATTTTATCAATAATAAGATATTTGTTTTAATATCTGCAGTTAACCGTATTGAGTGTCCTTTTGTTATATATTTCCAATATGAGGTTTTGGGTGTTGTTTTGTAGTTTATCAATATTTTGTAAAATTTTGAAATACAGTTTCCCATGTCAGAGTCATTATATATGATTTCATATATGTATTCCATAAATTTAGGTATTTCTTTAAATGAAGAATCATTAATTATTCTACTTAAATCTTGTGAATATGACATAATATTCTATAAAGTTAGCCGGTCCTGTTGTGGAATTTTGTATATTGTTTTTATTACTTGCATATCTAAAACTTTTAGTTCTTTGATACATTGGAGCCAACAAACAAATCCTTTCTGTTTCTAGGAATTAATAATTTCTCTATATATTTTATGTGGAAAGATCTTTGTGACTATAAATGGTGTTAAAAGATCAAATCAGATTTTTAAATCTATATTTGCATTAATAATTTTCCTAAATGAGTCAATGTAATAATTAATCATACAAGTTTTAGTGGGTTTAGATATGTTATATTGCATACTAATACATATGTCCCATGGCAAATTGCTTTTATCTATTTGAATTTTTTTTTTGTAAATCAAATTCATTTATTGATATTACAGTTAGTAATTCTATCCAATTTTCAGAGTAATTTGGACTTATCCAATCTGAGATTATTTTAGATATTGATGCTTTTATATATGTTTCTATATCAGGAAAGTTTAATCCTCTCTGTTTCCATGGTCTGATATGATATATTAAAGCTATTCTGTTTCTTTTGGGAAACCATAAAAATTATATTAGGCATGAATTTATTTCTTTAAGTATATTCCTTTCTGGAAATAGTTATATTGCCAAAGCTATATATATAGGATCTTGGGCAGTAAAACTATTTTTATTAACTGTAGTCTATCTTCAAATGTTAATATTATTTTGCTCAAATTTTCCACAGATATTTTAATTGTATTGATGATATTATTGTAGTTTTTTGAGACTAATTCATTATTATCCTTGCATAACTCAATTCCTAGATATTTTAAGGTAGATTCTTGTTTCCCTATGATGTGATCCCCCTTAGTATGCAGTTCTTTTTATTTATTTATTTAAAAAAAAAATGCTTTTGATTTATTGAAATGTAGTCCTGAAGTCATGTGAAATTTGTCAATCAATATATCTAATAATTCTAATGTCTCTTTTATATTAGATACTGTTAGTAATATGTCATCAGCAAATAGCATTACTTTAGAATTGTATTGTTCATAAACATCTATTCCTTTGATTTTTATATTGCTAAAAATTGAATCTGCCAATATTTCAATAGCCAGAGTAAATTGAATCAATGACACGGGACATCCTTGTTTAGTGCCTTTTGTTATTTGTATAGATTCAAAGATAAAAGGACCTAACTTACCATACGCTAAATTATTTTATATATATAGATTCTTTAGGAAATGAACAAAGGATGCAGGAAATTCAAATAGCTTTAGGATTTTGAATAAATAGTCCCGATTTAGGGAATCAAATGTTTTCTCTATATCTAAGCCAATTATGAGTGTTTCTTTATTTTCTTTATTAACATCATCTGTAAGAGAAATTATCCTTTTAATATTGTCATGTGAGTGTCTATGATATATACATCCAGTTCGATCATTATTTATTGTTTTGGATAGTGGTATTTTTACTCTGTTAGTTAATATTTTCTTAAACATTGTATAGTCATTATTTAATAATGATACAGGTCTATATGAGGTAAAGAGGTTTGGAGATTTGTTTTCCTTTAGGATTGGTGTGATTAAGGAATATCTCAGAGAGGGTGGTATTAAAGCTTGTGACTGAATTTCTAATAGAGTTTTATGGAAGAGGGATAGTATCTTTGAAGGAAAATGTTTATATATTTCTATAATTATGCCATCTATACCTGGATCCTTATTATTTTCACCCTCTTTTATTGTATCTGTAATTTCTTTGCAGGGTATGGGTGCTTACAGATCTAGTTTTCATTTTTCTGGTATGTTTTTATATTAGAACATTTTCATCTAGATTTAATTGATTGATATGTATATTTCTTTTTGGAAATGTTCCATATAGTGATTTCTATAGGCATCAAGAATGTCACCTATATCCAAGACAATTTTCCCTTTCTTCTCATGGAAGATACTTTTAATGTTATTAGCTTTTGATTTTATTTTGATTCTTGTGGATAAATTATGTAGATATTTGGGAGAAGTGGCCAAGGTATTAATTTTTACTTTTTCTAAAGCTAAACTAGTTTTATGTGTTAGAATTTCATTGTATTTATTGTTTAATACTTATACTTTCTTTTTCATCTCCAAATGATTTTGATTTTTTTCATCTTTTACTGACAAAAGTTTTGGATTGTAGATCTAATAATTCAGAAACCCAGTCTATGTTTTTTTTTATACCAAGTTAGGGTTTTACAATATATGTAAGCTTTTAATGAGTCCCATATCATTATTTTGTTTATCCCAGTCATGTAATTAATATCTAAGAAGAATTGTAATTCAGATAATAACCAGGGTTTTAACTCTTTAATTTTAGTTATATATGATTCAATTCTGGAGTGAAAGATTAATGGTTTGTACCCATTTTGAAGTTTTAGTATCAATGAATTGTGGTTTGAAAAGGGGCAGGGAGTGATTGAGAAATTAATGATTTTAGAGTGTAAGTCATGGGCAGTAAATATTATATCTATTCTAGTTTGGGTACCAAATATGTGATCTTGATGGGGAAACAACAAAGATTTATCTTCTTTAAATTTGAAAGTATCTACAGGATTAAATTATTCTACCCACTTGTTTAAAGCTTTTGATACAGCAGATGTACGCAGCAGTCTTTTATTTATAGTTTCAGAAATATCAAATATATAGTTAAAATCTCCTCCTAATATTAAGTTGCCTTTATAATTATTGGAAATGAAATCCAAGTGTTTTTAACAGTTCCTGCTCCAATGCCTGGGAACCAGTATAGATTGGCTAGGGTCCATATTCTGCTATTATATTTAACTATTACTAATGTCACAAGGCCTTCTTTATCTTCATACTTATAAATGATTTCTGGGTTAATCACATTTGTTTTCCATAAAATTGTTACCCCTTTTGTCTTTGTCTTATAAGTGGATTGTGCCAATCATATATTCCTTAGGATTCCATTTGTAATTGTCATTTGTTTTGAAATTAGTTTCTTCAAGGAAGACAATTTGTGCTTTGTTCAGTTTTAAATATTTCAGTAGATTTAATCTCTTGCTAGGATTGTTTAAGCCATTGGTATTTAAAGATAATAAAGTTAAATCCATCTTAGGTTATTTAAACTATGTATTTTTTTGTTTTATTGTGGCTATTAAACATTTTTCTCTGATAACTATAAAGTATATGTTTGAGCTTTTAAAGGAAATTATCAGTTTTATACTTTGAGTGTTTACCAATAAAGTAATGTTTTGGTCAGGAATACTAAAAATGCTTTTGTGAAATAACAAATTTAAATTAATAAATGTTAGCAAAACTTAAATCTACACTAGACACGGAATGAAAATCATTCCTAATCTGATGGATAAACTTAAGTCCATCAGATTATCACTCATACCTTGACAATCCAGAACATCACCTGAGTTTACCCTTCCTTTTGGAGGGTTGAAATTCAATAGACTGTATATGAACCCATATTGTCTAGTTCATTTGTTTTGACCCTTCTTGCTCTTTACTTTCAAGATGGTTCCAATACATATTAGTGCTTCTAGGGCGTTTTATGAAAACATATTAATTTATAAAAATAGGTACTTTTCTTATGAATTTTTTCAGATTGTTTGAGTTATACAAATTGCATTTTGGCTTAACTTTATATATTTTAAATAGAACTTGTATCCTGTCTTTGTTTAAAACAGTTCCTGCTAGCTTGTTAGTATTAATACACTTTTTATCCTGATTATGGTGTCTTTTATCCAGTGGCTTGACGAATATATACTGACTTAATGAGTCAAGCACTTGCTGCTTTTATTGAGCTATGTCTTTTAGCCTATGATGTTGTTTTCATTTTTTACATATAGAGTTTACTCTTGAGCTTTTATGATGTCACTAGCACTTTAAAACTAAATATAGCCAGGAAGTGATGAAATTTTTGTAACACTTCGCTGCCTTCTTAAGAGTGTGTTTCAATTTTGAATTTATTTACTCTGAAGAAGCTACCATTTGTGTGTAGCAAAAACGCTGCTTTGTCTTGTAACAAAAATTAAAAAATTTGCGTTAAGGAAATTATACGCCTGGTGAGTCCTTGTTTGGATCCGTTGCTTTCTTTCATCTCTTTTATATTAGATACTGTTAGTAATATGTCATCAGCAAATAGCATTACTTTAGAATTGCATTGTTCATAAACATCTATTCCTTTAATTTTTATATTGCTAAAAATTGAATCTGCCAATATTTCAATAGCCAGAGTAAATTGAATCAATGACATGGGACATCCTTGTTTAGTGCCTTTTGTTATTTGTATAGATTCAAAGATAAAAGGACCTAACTTACCATATGCTAAATTATTTTATATATATATATATTCTTTAGGAAATGAACAAAGGATGCAGGAAATTCAAATAGCTTTAGGATTTTGAATAAATAGTCCCGGTTTAGGGAATCAAATGTTTTCTCTATATCTAAGCCAATTATGAGTGTTTCTTTATTTTCTTTATTAACATAATCTGTAAGAGAAATTATCCTTTTAATATTGTCATGTGAGTGTCTATGATATATACATCCAGTTCGATCATTATTTATTGTTTTTGATAGTGGTATTTTTACTCTGTTAGTTAATATTTTCTTAAACATCGTATAGTCATTATTTAATAATGATACAGGTCTATATGAGGTAAAGAGGTTTGGAGATTTGTTTTCCTTTAGGATTGGTGTGATTAAGGAATATCTCAGAGAGGGTGGTATTAAAGCTTGTGACTGAATTTCTAATAGAGTTTTATGGAAGAGGGATAGTATCTTTGAAGGAAAATGTTTATATATTTCTATAATTATGCCATCTATACCTGGATCCTTATTATTTTCACCCTCTTTTATTGTATCTGTAATTTCTTTGCAGGATATGGGTGCTTACAGATCTAGTTTTCATTTTTCTGGTATGTTTTTTATATTAGAACATTTTCATCTAGATTTAATTGATTGATATGTATATTTTCTTTTTGGAAATGTTCCATATAGTGATTTCTATAGGCATCAAGAATGTCACCTATATCCAAGACAATTTTCCCTTTCTTCTCATGGAAGATACTTTTAATGTTATTAGCTTTTGATTTTATTTTGATTCTTGTGGATAAATTATGTAGATATTTGGGAGAAGTGGCCAATGTATTAATTTTTACTTTTTCTAAAGCTAAACTAGTTTTATGTGTTAGAATTTCATTGTATTTATTGTTTAATACTTATACTTTCTTTTTCATCTCCAAATGATTTTGATTTTTTTCATCTTTTACTGACAAAAGTTTTGGATTGTAGATCTAATAATTCAGAAACCCAGTCTCTGTTTTTTTTTATACCAAGTTAGGGTTTTACAATATATGTAAGCTTTTAATGAGTCCCATATCATTATTTTGTTTATCCCAGTGATGTAATTAATATCTAAGAAGAATTGTAATTCAGATAATAACCAGGGTTTTAACTCTTTAATTTTAGTTATATATGATTCAATTCTGGAGTGAAAGATTAATGGTTTGTACCCATTTTGAAGTTTTAGTATCAATGAATTGTGGTCTGAAAAGGGGCAGGGAGTGATTGAGAAATTAATGATTTTAGAGTGTAAGTCATGGGCAGTAAATATTTTATCTATTCTAGTTTGGATACCAAATATGTGATCTTGATGGGGAAACAACAAAGATTTATCTTCTTTAAATTTGAAAGTATCTACAGGATTAAATGATTCTACCCACTTGTTTAAAGCTTTTGATACAGCAGATGTACGCAGCAGTCTTTTATTTATAGTTTCAGAAATATCAAATATATAGTTAAAATCTCCTCCTAATATTAAGTTGCCTTTATAATTATTGGAAATGAAATCCAAGTGTTTTTAACAGTTCCTGCTCCAATGCCTGGGAACCAGTATAGATTGGCTAGGGTCCATATTCTGCTATTATATTTAACTATTACTAATGTCACAAGGCCTTCTTTATCTTCATACTTATAAATGATTTCTGGGTTAATCACATTTGTTTTCCATAAAATTGTTACCCCTTTTGTCTTTGTCTTATAAGTGGATTGTGCCAATCATATATTCCTTAGGATTCCATTTGTAATTGTCATTTGTTTTGAAATTAGTTTCTTCAAGGAAGACAATTTGTGCTTTGTTCAGTTTTAAATATTTCAGTAGATTTAATCTCTTGCTAGGATTGTTTAAGCCATTGATATTTAAAGATAATAAAGTTAAATCCATCTTAGGTTATTTAAACTATGTATTTTTTTGTTTTATTGTGGCTATTAAACATTTTTCTCTGATAACTATAAAGTATATGTTTGAGCTTTTAAAGGAAATTATCAGTTTTATACTTTGAGTGTTTACCAATAAAGTAATGTTTTGGTCAGGAATACTAAAAATGCTTTTGTGAAATAACAAATTTAAATTAATAAATGTTAGCAAAACTTAAATCTGCACTAGACACGGAATGAAAATCATTCCTAATCTGATGGATAAACTTAAGTCCATCAGATTATCACTCATACCTTGACAATCCAGAACATCTGAGCTCCATTAATTGAATTATCATATGGAGAATATTTGTAATAGGAATAAGCATTATTTATATTATTTTGAACAGATATAGTACTATTGGTGATTAGACAGAATACTAATACAATATAAATGTCTACTTATTGCATAAGCAATTAACATTTAGATGAAAGATAGGTGACAAACAATTCAATCATAGTAAAGTAGGATGTATCGTATATAAAACCTCAGTAAAAGATTATAACACACAGATATTTAACATATTCACCCTTACTGATGAAGTCTTTCAAAACATATTACTTAATATGAATAGGATGGTAATAATATTTGTACCTAATGTTTATAATATAATGTATTTTACTGGATATATCAGAAGTTATATTTCATTGTTTGCCAGCATTTAAGTAATCACTTTGTTTGTTGCTAACTTACTTAAAGCATCAAGTTTGGTTTATGTGAACATTGATGAAAGTTACTGCATTTTAATTATCAGTTCATTCCTCTTCCCCGCATTTCCTACACATAATGATTTTCATCCCTGTCATTTCCTATTATAAAATGAGTGAAATTATAGGTTAAAAACAACAAATTCACTTATTGTGATTAATGATTACGAGTTCCCTTTCCATATTCATAAATTGCCATTTTATGGCAAGTACTGAAAGTTTTTAGATTTAAATGGCAACATTCTATTTATTATAATCAGCAAAGGTTAAACTGAGTGATTATTGTCAATTTAGTATTATTTGTTCAGAATGTGATTGTTACATTCTGTGACATTCCTAGTTCAGGCTTCTATTGTTTCCCTTAACAACTTTGTCAGTTTGATGTCATGTATAAAACAGTTACCTTGGTAACAGCTTAAGTATCATGTATGGCCAAGATGGGTTACAGAACCACAATTCAAGTTAAAGCAATTATATGACTTGCTATGCACATTTACTTATATGAAAAAATCATCATGCTTCCCCTTGATGTTCAATATAGTGTATGTCATTTATGACAAGTTAAACTGTATTGTTATTATACACAAGTCCATGTTATTAAACTGATTATCTATTGTCAATTTAATACTTAAAACAGTAGATTTATTATATACAAGCCCATGCTATTAAACTGTGTCCATTGTCAATTTAATACTATTTGTTCGGAACATGATTGTTACATTCTGTGACATTTCAAGTTCAGGCTTCTATTGTTTCTCTTGAACACCTTTGTCAGTTTGATGTCATGTATAAAACATTAGTTACCTTGGTAACCGATTAAGTATCATATATGGTCAAGATGGGTTACAAAAACTACAATTCAAGTTAAAGCAATTACATGACTTTTTATGCATATTTACTTATTTAAGAAAATCGTCATGATTCCCCTTGATGTTCAATGTAGTGTATGTCATTTATGATAACTTAAGACAGTAGTGTTATTATACACAATCCCATGTTATTAAATCCTGTCTTTAATATCTAAATGCAGTAGACTGCTTCATCTTATATGACGCTTACATATTTTATGTCTAGATTTACTAAAATCATACATTACATAACTATTGTGTGTTTTTTTTTTTTTTTGGCTTTTGCTTAGTTGAGAGACCACAATCTGTAATGCTTATTCTTAGTATTAGCTCCTTCCAAGCATGTTTATACAGTCCATACAGTATATTTCCATCCTTACATGCACACATATTAGTACTTCAAGCACGGCTACAATGCCCATCCAGTTTTTACAGAATACCATTCACTAGTTCATGTGGTGTGTTTCCAGGCTGTTCTTAAAATAGCCAAACCAATATTTGTCCTGTTCCATTTTACCAGCCTGTTCCATGCAGTGGCCACTCTGCCAATGAACCACTCAACACACCTTCCATTCACACAAATATTTCCATGAAGGAAATCTGATGACTCTCTAGCACTTCTCAGCAACCCAAAACACCCCTAGAATCAACTAGCCCATATGCCAAACATGTCCAAGCAAGCTCACCTCCCAGACCACTGCAAAGGGTACTGCACAAGACCAAGTGTTCTTAGTCATTCACAATAACTTAGACTTCCACTCTTATGCAAGTCCTTATTGTGTTTGATCCAAAATACATTTTAAATATAAAATTGCACTTATTATTTATTTATTTATTTATTTTTTATCAAGAATCACCTTAATGAGCTAAATGAAGTGTTGGAAGACCATCAATATGTGTACATGTGGTTTAAAACATCCAGTTTATTTTATATATATATATATATATATATATATATATATATATATATATATATATATATATATACTTTTTTTTTTTTTCAAACCAAAAACTTTATTGTTGAGGATCATCTCAGAGGCTTCTTAGAGCCGTTAAGCATTATTGTCACTCTCTCTCGATTACCATAGCCACCTGGGAGCATCTGTTTCTGTTAGTGTTTCTATGTACTGTATACCAGAGGCTCACGATGCACCTGAAGCAAAGCTTCACTTCACTGCAGCTTCAAGCCTAAATTCCCTACCTTTCAGCAAGGGAGCAGCCAGGAAAAGAACGGAGAGCAAACAGATCAAAAAAAAAAAAAAAAAACTCCCAACAAGCTGCCACAACAAGAGATAACACATTCTTCCAGCCTTCCCACCTCTCACTCAGCAGATGTATAAACAAACTATTCTCTGCCAAAATATCCCAAATCACAGTTTTATCCACCCCCTTCTACTGGATCCAGGCTAAAACATCAAATGTCTCTTCCTAATACACAAGCATCAGTAAACCTTGATCACAAGCTGCAACCCACAGCTTCCCGGAGATGAAAACAGCAACATGCAACAGCTGCCAGACACAGCTGCGTTCACACACACCATGTCAGGCTTAATCAAACAGGTCTCAAATCTATGATACCTGCCATAATTGATATTAACTATGTTTAGACAGAATATTAATGACATTTGTACTAGCTGCGAGACACGGCTACATCCACACACACCATATCAGGATTGATCAAACAGCACTCAAAGCTATGATACCTGCCATAACTGATATTAATTATGTTTAGACAGAATTATAATGGCATTTGTACTAGCTGCCAGACACAACTGCATCCACGCACACCATATCAGGATTGATCAAACAGCACTCGTAGCTGTGATACCTGCCATAATTGATATTAACTATATTTAGACAGAATAATGATGACATTTGTACTAAGAGCTTGGTACTTTTATTTAACCAGGATATACATGACATTTCTAAATCAGGTTTATATTATATTATCAAAAGTTTAATTCAGCGAACGCTCACATCAGCATGAACACTGGAAATCGAAAGGGTGTTTGTGGGGTCGTGGTACAGTGAGGAGTGGAATATTTTCCCTTTCCTCACTGTAGTGCAATCTCGGAGTTAGAAAATATAGTTAACGTGGGGGGGGCACAGCCCCCCACAATAAGAAGTTTGATTTACACCATTATCGCTCATGTGAGCGTTTTCTGAATTAAACTTTCGATAATATAATATAGATCCTTCTAAATCATACTTTAACTGAAGAAGGCATTACACTCTACACTCTACTGTTACTGCTATTATATATGATGTTAATTTGTTACTTTTGAGTCTGAATGCTGATGAATGGTACTTTGCTGAATTAGTTAATCAATTACTTAAATTATTCTAAGTAAAATCAATGAAAAATGAACAAGATAAGTGTTCACTGAGTTCAAGCAGGGAAATAGAAACTTCTATGTTTGTCTAATATTTTGCTTTGCTTGGCTTATATATATAATGTAAATAGTAACCCATCTTGACTTACCTTTGTGAAGAATTATTGGGCTCTTTGAACATTCTGAATAAATCATTACTGTTTCTCAGTTGTTTAAGAAACCCTCCTTTTTTAAATAAAAACAGATGACAAGTGATGTAGCATATTAGTTGATACTTTGACAGATGCAGTTGTAAGAGTTATTTTTTGGGACAGCTATCTTGAACTCAGTTTTTTGTTTCTTCTTTCTAGCATTAGTCCAAGGATTTGTTTCTTTTATTCTTTTAAGAGTAGGGGCCATCCATTCCATTTCTTCGGGATAAACTATGTTGTTTTTGACGAATATAGTAGCTTCTTCTAAGTCATTAAAGATTGTCATCTCATGGCAAAAAGTATTTTTATCTTGGCTGGAAAGGCCAGTTGTGCTTTACTGTTGTTTTGTTTCAACATTTTTGTTATTGGCTAGACGTTTTTCCTTTGTTCTAGTATTCTGGAAGAATAATCATTCTCAAACCTTATCAGGCTTTGATTGTATTTTAAGGGTGATTTTCTCCAAGCAGATTTTAATATTAGTTCCTTGTCCAGAAATGAAAGAACTTTTATAATTATGGATTTAGGTGGAGTATTTGTTGAGTTAGAAGCAGGTTTCCTCAGTGCTCTATGCACCCTTTCAGTTCCAAATGAAAGTCCCTCTTTCAAGTCTAAAAATTCAGGAATCCAGGTTGTTAAGAATGAAATAACGTCTTCTTCTTCAGTGTTTTCAGGCAGACCAAAGATCCTTATGTTGTTTCTCCTTTTCCTGTTTTCTAAGTCATATATTTTGTTAAGCAGCCATGTATTCAGTTTAAGCAGAAATTCTTTTTGGAATTCTTCCTCTTTGAGTCTCCCTTCAATGTCATTTAGAGACATCTCTATATTTGTTATTTTTGTATATTATTATACTAGTGTATGGAGCTCTCAAAATTCCCTGCTCTCATTTGGCCATCTAGGCTCCGCCCCCTTCATGCAATATTCTGTTATCCAACCCATGACACACCTGTTTACCGGAACAATGTAGAATGCACATATGTGGCCAAGTAATATAGGAGGCTAAAATCAGGAAATGCAGCTAGCACTTTGTATACAATTTAGCATTCCTAAACTCTTCAGGTAGTGCAGAAAAAAACTTATACCCACTTTGCCATGCAAAAGCTTCTGCAAAGAAGTAAAATATATTTTCTAAAGTTATGTTTCAGTGTTACTGACACTGAATTCTCTACTGCTCATGTAGTGGAAATCTGGCTTATTGACACAAACATCTCAGAAAATTAAGGTGAGTGTACCCAAGGGTGAGAGACTAGTGATTGGAGTGGACCTCAATGGGCATGTTGGTGAAATGAACAGAGGGGATGAGGAAGTGATGGGTAGGTATGTTGTTAAGGAGAGGAATGCAGAAGGTCAAATGATTGTGGATTTTGCGAAAAGGATGGACATGGCTGTGGTGAATACGTATTTTAAGAAGAGGGAGGAGCATAGGGTGATGTACAAGAGTGGAGAAAGATGCACACAGGTGGATTATATCCTATGTAGGAGGGCCAGTCTGAAGGAGATTGGAGAATGTAAAGTGGTGACAGGGGAAAGTGTAGTTAAGCAGCATAGAATGGTGGTCTGTAGGAAGATGTTGGTGATCAAGAAGAAGAGAAGGAGTGTGAAAGCAGTGCCAAGGATTAAATGGTGGAAGTTTAAAAAGGGTGATTGTGAGGTTGAGTTCAGGGAAGAGTTAAGACAGGCACTGGGAGGCAGTGAAGAGTTACCGAATAGCTGGGTAACTACAGCAGAGCTAGTAAGGGAGACTGCTAGAAAGGTGCTTGGTGTGACATCTGGACAGAGGATGAAGGACAAGGAGACATGGTGGTGGAATGAGGAAGTACAGGAGAGCATACCGAGGAAGAGGCTGGTGAAGAAGAAGTGGGATTGTCAAAGAGATGAAGAAGTAGACATGAGTATAAGCAGATGAGATGCATGGCAAAGAGAGAGGTGGCGAAGGCTAAGGATAAGGCATATGGAGAGTTGTATGAGAGACTGGACACTAAACAGGGAGAAAAGGACCTGTACCAATTGGCTAGACAGAGGGACAGAGCTGGGAAAGATGTGCAGCAGGTAAGGGTGATAAAGGATGGTGAGGAAAACATACTCACAAGTGAGGAGAGTGTGTTGAGTAGATGGAAAGAGTACTTTGAAGGGCTGATGAATGAAGAGAATGAGAGAGAAAGAAGGTTGGATGATGTGGGGATAGTGAATCAGGAAGTGAAACAGATTAGCAAGGAGGAATTAAGGACAGCTATGAAGAGGATGAAGAATGGAAAGGCTGTTGGCCCAGATGACATACCAGTGGAAGCATGGAGGTGTTTAGGTGAAATGGCAGTGGAATTTTAAACCAGATTGTTTAATGAAATTTTGGAAAGTCAGAGGATGTCTGAGGAGTGGAGAAAAAAGTGTTTTGGTACCTATCTTTAAGAATAAGGGTAATGTGCAGAGCTGCAGTAACTACAGAGGGATAAAACTGATCAGTCACAGCTTGAAGTTATGGGAAAGTGTAGTGGAAGCTAGGTTAAGAATGGAGGTGATGATTAGTGATCAGCAGTATGGTTTCATGCCAGGAAAGAGCAATATAGATGCAATATTTGCTCTAAGGGTGTTGTTGGAGAAATACAGAGAAGGTCAGAAGGAGTTGCATTGTGTCTTTGTGGACTTAGAGAAAATATATGACAGGGTGCCTAGAGAGGAGTTGTGGAATTGTATGAGGAAGTCAGGAATGGCAGAGAAGTATGTAAAAGTGGTACAGGATATGTACGAGGGTAGTGTGACATTGATGAGGACTGCAGTGGGAGTGACAGATATGTTTAAGGTGGAGGTGGGATTACATCAAGGATCAGCTCTGAGCCCTTTCTTATTTGCAGTGGTGATGGACAGGTTGACAGATGAGATCAGACAGGAGGCCCCGTGGACTATGATGTTTGCAGATGACATTGTGATATGTAGTGAGAGTAGGGACCAGGTTGAGGAGACCCTGGAGAGGTGGAGATATGCTTTAGAGAGGAGAGGAATGAAAGTCAGCAGGGCTAAAACAGAATATATGTGTGTAAATGTGACTGAGGGTAGAGGAATGGTGAGGATGTAGGGAGTAGAGTTGGTAAAGGTGGATGAGTTTAAGTACTTGGGATCAACAGTTCAGAGTAATGGTGAGAGTGGAGGAGAGGTGCAGAAGAGAGTACAGGCAGGGTGGAATGGGTGGAGAAGAGCGTCAGGAGTGATTTGTGACAGACGGATACCAGTAAGAATGAAAGGGAAGGTCTAAAAGAGGGTAGTGAGACCAGCTATGTTATATGGGTTGGAGACGGTGGCATTGACGAAAAAGCAGGAGTCAGAGCTGAATGTGGCAGAATTAAAGATGTTAAGATTTGCACTGGGTGTGACTAGAATGGACAGGATTAGGAATCAGTATATTAGAGGGTCAGCTCAGGTTGGACAGTTTGGAGACAAAGCAAGAGAGGCGAGACTACGTTTGTTTGGACATGTGCTAAGGCGGGATGCTGGGTATATTGGGAAAAGGATGCTAAGGATGGAGCTGCCAGGTAAGAGGAAAAGAGGAAGGCCTAAGCTAAGGTTTATGGATGTGGTGAGAGAGGACATGCAGGCGGTTGGTGTGAAAGAGCATGATGCAGAGGACAGGAAGAAATGGAAACAGAAGATCCGCTGTGGCGACCCCTAATGGGAACAGCCGAAAGAAGATGATGATGATGAGAGTTTTAGCAGAATGGACTTAATTGCATACATGTGTACTCTTAAAGAACACTTAAGATCATTGATTTGGCCAAAACAGAAAAATAGGAAGGACAAGATGATATGTTGAATCTTGACATAGAGGGATGAAAAACTTGAAGTTTATTAATGTAAAGTGTATAGTTGTAATAATCTGCATGTAAAGAAGGTGAACACCAGAAACAGAGATTTGGTACCCTGTGAGTTGTAAGCTGAGGAGAAGGAAGGGTCTTTAGGGACAAATAATTATTTACACACACATGGTATCCTGGAGCTGTCTGCAGTTCAGCCATACTGTTTTGGCTGGGGCTCTTTTATATAATTTCAGCACAATAATATATGCCTACATTATTTTCCTCTTATGCCATATTGCTTTGCTTTCCTGCAAGAGCAGTTTAAGCCACTGGAGGGCTTAAACAAAACTATTTCCTACCTTTCCTGGCATTAGTATAGCCCAGATACAGATTTGCTGTATCCAGGACTTTTTGTAAGCCTCTAAGTGGTGCTCTTCAATTTTTTCCCTTAGATCTGCTAGTTGTCTGCTCTCCTGCACTTTTATTAGATTATTAGTCTAGCACTTTAAACTATTCCTGGTGCCAGAAAGTCTGCTCTTCAAACTTTCCCTTAAAACTAGCTGGTTTCTCAGTAAGAACACTAAAAGCTGAATCCCTGTGACTAGCACTTGCTCTAAAACCTGCTGGAAAGCACAAGGGAGCCTTAAACTGATACAACCACTCAACTCTCCTTGTTAATAAGGAAAAATTAATTATAGGCACTAAACAGCCTATAATTGCAAAGTACCTTGCCAAGGTAAGGGAAAATAGCTCTTGTACTTTACAAAAGAAACACAGAACCAGGCATGTCCAAGGGTCAGCTTACGGTGATTTCTCCTGTCCACCTGGTGAATCTGGGCACACTGGGGCAATGCAGCAATTGCCTCATGTACACAGACAACCCTCTCCTCCTACCACCCAACACTACAACTTGCGAGAGATTGACTTACAAAGCCAAACTGGAAGCAAAGCTCTCTCCACCCAAGATTATGCTAGACAGTCAAGAGGAGAAGGTTAACATCTGCAGTACACCTCAAGCAACACATAGCCCTTCAAAACTCACACCACCAACATCCACACATAGTAACACTAAACCCGCTTATGTGGAGGCCCTTAACATTAACTTGCCCAAGCAACAAGGACCTCTGAATCTGAAACACAAACAGACGCAAATCACCACAAAAGTGTTACATAGCTCACAACAGTGTGCCACCCAACAACAGCCCCTAAGGCAAGATAACGTACCCAACACTTTAGTCATAGGTGACGCTATAGTCAGGCACACTGATGTCCCAATCACCAGGCTGAACAAGGAGAAAATTACAGTCATCTGCCTGTCGGGTGCCAGGATCCACCACATCACGTATGCACTCAAGTTACTCCACAACAAGTGCAAATATGACTCTGTCATTGTCCATGTTGGAGTGAATGACTTGAGATTAAAGTCACTGGACTACATGAAAAGAGACATGGAAGAGCTCTCAGATTATGTGGCCAAGGCAGGTATGACCCTAGCCCTGAGTAGCATCCTGCCTTCACCCAGAATGATACCACAGTATAAGGACAAAATAATTGACTTCAACAATTGGCTAAATTTCTGGTGTCATTCAAAGGGGATCCAGTATCTGTCTGCCTGGGACAACATGATCAACAAACCACAATGATTTGCCAGAGACGGTCTGCACCTGTTGCCCCTGGGATTCAGGTTACTAGTTAAGGCTCTTGCCATCCCTATAGTGCCTTTTTTTGGCAAGGCTCAAAGGACAAAACCACCACTGTAACAGATATAAGCATACAATATCTGAAGGTAATGCTACTCAATGCTAGAAGTCTAAACCTCAAAATGCACTCTCTTGAGGCACTCCTAAAAATGGAGAACATTGATATCTGTGCAGTAACTGAAACCTGGTTCAAGGTTCCAGAGAGCACCCCACACTTACCACACTTACCACACTTTTTGGCCACCAAGCCAGGACCAAAACACTAAAGGCTGAGGAGTGTTCATATTCACCAAGGATATTCACACCTCCAGGCTAGTTGCCAACACAATGCATCTGAAATTCTAGAGGTTTAACTAACACTAGATAAGACTGCAATCCAAATTGTAGCTTGCTACAGATCCCCCACCATGCCCCAAGATTCTCACTACACCTTTCTAAACATACTGGAAAATATTAAGATACAACCAAACACCCTAATACTGGGTGATTTCAACTACCCTGCAATTAATTGGGAAAACTACTCAGGTACCAGCACCTTTGCCCAATGGTTCTTGGAATTCATAAATTCCAATGCCCTGGATCAACTAACCCATAGTCCCACCAGGGGCTCAAATATCCTAGGTCTGGTCATTACCAACATGGGAGATTTATGCTCCACACCAGTGGTCACTCCCTCATTGGTCAGGTCTGACCATAAGCTAATCACCCTTGATGTCCACATCTCAACCCTCACCCACAGTAGGGAAACCTCAATAAAAAACTTCTCCAAAGCTAACTTCATGCTACTCAAGTCAGAAATGACAATGACACCCATGCAGATGGGAACTGAAAATTCGACTGCTGAATCCTATACTAAGGTACTGTACGAGGACATCCACTTGTGCATGAATTATGCTATTCCAAATAGAACCAAGATGCTCTCCTCAAAAAAAAAAGAAGCCAATCTGGTGGTCCTCTGCCATAAACAAAGTATACAACAGAAGGAAGAAACTGTTGCAGAAAAGAGGAAAATCCCAGGATGCAAAATACTCCCTTACTAGCCTCAGTTAGAAGCTAAGATCCCTCATAAAATCCTCCAAACCTAGTTATGAAAATAAAATTGGCAAAGATTCCAAGGACAACTACAAGGCATTCTATAGTTATAAACAACAAACACCAAAAACCAAGTAAAATATATATGAAGAGGATCACCAAAGGAACACTGCAGCACTAAATCCAGAAAATGTATTGAAAAAAGTTAAGCGCTTTCGTCAAAATCACAAGACTTCATCAGAACAAGAACAAACAGAAAATGCCATATTTAAATACCCTAACCCTTACAGCCATTGGTTGCAAAGTAAACATAATTTCCTGTAAAATAATTAAGCAGTTTAAAAAGACAGTAACACATAATCACAGTAACTGCCCACTACAACACACCAATTGCCACCTACCAACCACATAGACATAAATGTATTGTGTATTGAAGTATGATTTAAAACACAGATCTTGAATAAAATCACATAAAAAAGCTGATTTCAGTTTTAATACAGAACTAATGGATAATATAATGGATTCTATAGTTATGGCAAGAATCTAAATGGCAATTCTCAGAACTGCTCTGAGCTACAACAGAATGGCATTAAATATACTGATCTCAAGGATATTGTCAAGATCCTGGCAGATCGATTCAGTGCCAACTTCACCCCCCTCTCACCCCCTAAAGGGCCCATCTCAATAGCAAAAGATTGCTAAATTATGGTAATCACAGCCACACAGGTAAAAAATGCACTCTCCAAAGCTAAGAATACAGCATCCATGAGACCAGACGACATCCCGGGCTGTGCACTACATGAACTACAAAATGAACTGGCACCTCACCTAAATGCCATGTTTAATTATAGCCTCACCTCAGGCTTTGTGCCCAATGAGTGGCACACAGCTACAGTTATCCCACTCCACAAGGGGGGACCCACCTTGCATCCCAGGAACTATCGTCCCATCAGTCTGATGAGCCTGATGTGCAAATCCATGGAATGCATTATCATGGAACGTATAAACAAAGACATTGTCAACCTTCAAACACTAAACACCACCCAGTTTGGTTTCATAAAGGGCCGATCATGTCTCCTCAACCTGATTGACTTCTTCAAATCAGTCTCCAGAGCCGTGGATGAGGGCAAGGCAGTCCACACAGCCTATATGGACCTTGCCAAGGCCTTCAACACCATCTCCCACTCTGGAATCATAGATAAACTTACTAAGCTGGGCATTAATCCCTACATCACTCGATGGGTTGCCAACTGGCTTACTGACAGAACCCACACTGCAAAAGTAGCCGACTCAAAATCCAGGTCCAGACAAGTGGCAAGTGGAGTACCTCAGGGTTCAGTCCTGGGACTGCTCTTGTTTGGCATCTACTTCAATGAAGTACAGGCCAGCACTAAGGGACTCTGGCTAACAAAGTTCGCAGTTGACTACAAACTGGGAGCCATTACTGAATCCCCAGATGACCTGGATATTGTACAAAAGGGGCTTACAGAAACAGATGCTTGGTGCCAGAGACATGGGCTCAAGCTCAATGCCAAGAAATGTATAGTTATCCCCTTTGGGAAAAATCATGTACCCATGAATTACCATGTAAGTGACAGTACACTAAACACCGAAAGTGTGATAAGGGTCTTAGGGACACAGATGGACAGTGGTCTCACCTTCGATAACTGCATCGCCACAACAGTCAGGAAATCCTTCTCTGTGGCACACCTCATCACTAAGGGCTTTTCATCCAGAAAAAAGGAGGTCATTGTCCCACTGTACTCATCCCTCATTAGACCAATTATAGAGTACAATGCCCATTTGGTATGTACCTCACAAGACATCTGCAACAACTGGAATGGCCACAGAAATACCTCACTAAAAGAATCACAAGCCTAAAGCAGATGCCCGATCTGGACCATCTAAAAAAACTCCAGCTATACTCTGTTGCATATTGCCAACTCAGAGGCGATCTCTGCTTAACATACCAGGCCATGTCAAACCCAGAGCTGTTGGACATGCTACACTTAAAGAAATCCCAATCCCTCAGAGCCACACACTCCAGGGATCTAAACCTGGTCATCACAATGAACAAAACATGCTGGAGGAATAGGTTACTGACCCAGAGACTCCTCATACTCTAGAATAGATTTCCCATACATGTCAAGCTGAGCACCTCTTTGGCCCTCTTAAAAAGGAACCTTGATGATTGGATGGGAGATTGGAAATTCAACCCGGATATCATGTCAGTCACCCTGCTAGACAGGGGGCCAGGGAAGTAAATATTCTGGGAAGAAATAGCCAGAGAATTGTAATGGCTAGGCTTGTATAGGCCCTACATCTGACAGCCTAGTACCAACCTATGAACCTATGAACCTATGAGGCTATTGAGAAACATTTAGTGCATAGTGCTAAGTGAAATATCTTGATGAATGGTGAGTAGCTGAGGGAGATTAAGAGAAACAAGTAGAGTGAGTGTGCTACAGGAGAAATATCATGGCATTCATGGTATGCAAATGATTGCATAGTGGCATCACATCTGTGGTGGCTACAAATGTAGCAAACAGTTGCTACAGTTATAACTTTCCTGCACAAAGTGCTGCAGCACTCATGTTTTAGTTTAAAAAATATATATTTTTTATTTTAATGCCGGTGTTGCATTAATGAGAGAGATCAGGATCGGCTAATCACACCCTCCAACACTTTGCTCCCAGGAGAGTTACCCCTCTTGCCCCACCATAGTTACAATACTGAGACAGATAAGCACTATATGACAATATAAGGCAACCTATTCACTAATACCTAACAGTTACCAACCTGGCTTGCATGTCCAAGCTGTAAAGGTCTGTCACCCACTCTGGCAAGGGGTTCCAGAAATGCTTCCACCTCTATGAGATATGTCTGTGCTATTAGTCCATCTCCTGTGGTGTGGCTCTCCTTGGAGATGTCCTGTGTCTCAGTCTTGCATGCAGTTTCTTTTTTATTTTATTTTGCTTTTGTTTATCAAATTTGTCTGACTGGGTTTAGTCAAAAACCCTTTTTCAGAGGAGGCTGGGGAGAAACTCTCCAACATACTGCAGATGGTACAGTGGTGCAGTGGTAGCATTGTCATCTCACAGAAAGAGATTCTCCAGTTCAATTCTCAGCTAGAGTGCCCTCTTTCTGGAGTCTGCATGTCCTCCCTACATCCATGTGGGTTTTCTCCCATGTAACAAAGACATGCATCTTGAGCATTTCTCCCCAGGCCTCCACTGAAAATTGTCTTTGTTCCAAGTCGGACTTTCCCAGTAAACAAATATTAAATATTACAAACATTTTTGAACAGACATTCAGTAATATACATGAACAGAATTTAAGTAATATACATTGACAATTACATATTATCTGTCTTAGTTCTGGTTTAAGCACTTGGGCTTCAGGCCAGTTATTCTACATTAAGAAGGTTTGTGGTCTGCACTCTTGTGGGAGAAGAGGCTGGACTCTGCCCTTCTGAGCTGGGAATTTCTGGTTAAAGGTTTATAGTGCCTGAATATTTGAACTGTATCTTACTGAAATTGGTACACCTTGTTTGCTGTAGCATAGACTAGATCCAGGCCTGCTGAATCTAGCTTTGTTTATATGCTTGTTGTTTGTTTGCTTGTTATTTCCCTAGAACGCTAATTCCACCTAATACGCGGCTTCTCAGTGCTTCTGTGGATCACTAGTGATATCTGCATTGTTTACTGTACTTATTTCCTTGTTTCACTTGAAAGAAAGTTACTGTTTGTCATTTTTGCATTTAAGTTACCTGTAACACATTGCACTTAAGTTACCTGGCACTTGCTCACTAAAGCAATTATATAAGTCTGCACTAAAAATTAAAAGCACTACACCCTCACTCCCCACTGGCCCTGGTTTTCAATTATTAAGGAATTCCCAATATTATTCTAGCATGTCCAAAGGTGAGTTGTCAATCTCCTCTCCGGTCCAGCTGGTGAATCTGGGAATCTTGAGGCAATGTTACAACTGCCTCATGTACACAGACAACCCTCTCCTCCTCCCGACAAATTCCAACACATGTGAGAGATGCAACCATATAGCCAAACTGGAGGCTAAGCTCTCTCAACTCAGTACAGGCATAACCAGTCAGGAGGAGAAGGAAACCACACTCACTACAATTCCAGTCTCACATAGACCTACCACGACAGCAAACCAAACACATAATCACACAAAAACATACTCGGAGGCTCTAAATAAATATCTGCCGAAGCAGCAGAGACCTCCAAAGCAGACACCCAAGCAGCCGCTACCCCAAAACAAAACACGTGCAACACATATCTCACAAAGCCAGTGTGCCGAACAGTCACAGCCCTTAAGACTAAACAACACAGCTGATACACTTGTAATAGGTGACTCTATCGTCAGGCACACTGACGTCCCGCTCACCAGGCTGAACAAGGAGAGGGTCACGGTGAGCAGCCTGTCGGGCGCTAGGATCCGCCACATAACACAAGCACTCAGGTCACTCCAAGGCAAGTACAAATATGACTCAGTCATTGTCCATGCTGGTGTGAATGACCTGAGACGTACCTCCCTGGACTACATGAAAAGAGACATAAAGGAGCTCTCTGAGCATGTATGACCCTGACCTTGAGTAGCATCTTACCCTCACCAAGAATGATGCCACAATATGAAGACAAGATGATCAATTTCAACAATTGGCTTAAGTACTGGTGTCATTCAAAGGGGATCCAATGCCTGTCAGCTTGGGATGATATGCTCGACAAGCCACGATGCTTCGCTAGGGATGGCTTGCACCTGTCACCCCTGGGCTTTCGGATATTGGCAAAGGCTCTTGCTACCCCCATAGTGCCTTTTTTAGGCAAGGCTCAAAAGACAAACCCACCTCCATAGGTATCACAAGGGATAAGAAACTAAGAGTAATGCTACTCAACATCAGAAGTCTAAACCTCAAGATGCACTTTTCGAAACTCTCCTTAGCATGGAAAACATCGATATCTGTACAGTAACAGAAACCTGGTTCAGGGCTCCTGAGAGCACCCCAGCACTACCAGGTTATACCTCATACCATGCTTTTCAGCCCCAAAACTTGGACTGAACCACAAAAGGAGGGGGAGTATCAATATTCATCAAAGATACCCACATCTCCAGGTTGGTGGCAAAGCACGAAGCATCAGAGACTATCCATGTGCAACTAACAGTGGGTAAAACTGCCTTCCAGTTTATAGCCTGCTACAGACCACCCTCCCAAACCCAGGAACCCCACTCGGCCTTCCTGAGAACACTGGAAAATATGAAGGTCTCTCCAAACACCATTATATTGGGCGACTTCAACTACCCAAACATAGACTGGGAGCATTACTCTAGCTCCAACACCCTAGCCCAAAGGTTCCTAGAATTTATAAACTCAAATGCTATGGAACAACTTGTTACCACTCCCACAAGAAGGGAAAACATACTGGACCTGATCATCACCAACATGGGGACTCTATGCTCTAGACCAGAAGTGTATCCCTCACTGGTAAGATCAGACCATAAACTAATCTCACTGGATATTCACATCCCGATCCCACCCCCTGCCCAGAAAACCACAGTGAAAAACTTCTCTAAAGCAAATTTCACACTCCTCAAAACTGAGGTGGAATCCTTCAAAGCCCCCGGGCCTGTGGAAAATACGGCCCAGACCTCAGAATCCTTTATAAACGCATTCTATGAACACCTTCAGGAATGCATGGATCATGCGATCCCAAATAAAACCAAGACCCAATCCTCCAAAGGCAGACGTCCTGTCTGGTGGACCCCAGCCATAAACAAACTATACAATAGAAGGAGGAAGCTACTAAATGATAGATCAAAATCCCAAAAAGAAAAGGGAAGACATCACTGATAAGTATTAGCAAAAAACTACGGGCACACATAAAATTGTCTAAGGCCAGCTTCGAGAGAAAAATTGCACAGGACACTAAGGATAATCACAAGGCTTTCTTTAGTTATGTTAGGAACCTGGGTGGTAATTCCCAGATATGCTCAGAATTAGTCCAAAATGACAAAAAATACACCGAACCCACAGACATTGCCAACATCCTAGCTGAGAGGTTGAGCGCAAACTTCTCCCCCCCTCCCCACCAAAAGGGCAAATATCTATCCCAGCAGAGTGCTGCCCCCCTGACATCTCAGATGCTCAGGTAAGAGCCGCCCTCTCCAAAGCAAAAAACACAGCATCAATGGGACCAGACGGTGTCCCGGGCTGCATCCTACATGAACTCCAAGAAGAGCTAAACCCAAACATAAACCTACTGTTCAATCTCAGCCTTACTACAGGATATGTGCCCAAAGAGTGGTGTACAGCAACAGTGGTCCCTCTCCATAAAGGTGGTGCCTCAACGGATCCTGGAAACTATTGCTCCATAAGCCTGACTAGCTTGGTCTGCAAAGCTATGGAAAGGATCATCATGGACCTCATAAATAAAGATATTGGGGACCTACAAACACTGGATCCTACCCAGTTTGGCTTTGTTAAGGGCAGATCCTGCCTCTTAAAACCTGGTTGATTTCTTTGAAACAGTCACCAAGGCCATTGACGAGGGGAAGGTGGTCCACACAGCCTACCTGGACCTCGCAAAAGCCTTCGATACAATACCCCACTCGGGCATTTTAGATAAGCTCACCAGCTTAAATATAAACCCCTATGTCACTAGATGGATTGCAAATTGGCTCAAGGACAGAACCCACATGGTTAGAATTGCTGGAGCCATGTCAGACTCCAAACCAGTTACAAGTGGTGTCCCACAAGACTCAGTCCTGGGACCTCTCTTGTTCGGTATATATTTCTCAGAGGTGCAGGCCAACACGGAAGGACTGTGGCTGACCAAGTTCGCACATGACTGCAAACTGGGCGCCATAATCGACTCTCCAGCCGACACAAGCATCCTCCAAAAGGGCCTCATAGAAACAGACAACTGGTGCCAGAGCCATGGCCTCAAGCTAAATGCCAAAAAGTGTATAGTCATCCCCTTTGGCAAAAACAAAGTGCCCACAAATTACCACATAGGTGGTAATCCATTAAGTATAGAAGAAGTGATTAGGGACCTGGGGACCCAAGTTGATAGCAATCTCTCATTTGACAATCACGTGGCCAAAGTGGTTAGAAAAACATTTTATATAGCCCACCTAATCATGAAGGGATTCACATCTAGATCAGGGGACGTCATCTTGCCTCTTTACTCATCCCTCATCAGGCCCATAATTGAGTACAATGCCCCTTTTGGGATGTACCTTACCAGACACCTGCAGCAACTGGAAATACCCCAAAAGTGCCTCACCAAGAGGATCAAAGGGCTCAAACAGATGCCATATGCTGCACGGTTAAAGAAACACCAGCTCTACTCAGTGGCATACCGCCTGTTCAGAGGCGATCTGTGCCTGACATATAAAGCCATGTCCAACCCAGAATTAATGGACATGCTGCACCTCAGAAAATCCAAATCCCATCGAGCTATGCGCTCGAGAGACTTGAACCTCAGCACTGAAATAAATAGGACATGCTGGAGGGACAGATTCATAACCCAGAGGCTCCCTTCACTCTGGAATAAAATCCCAGTCCAGGTTAGGCAGAGTCCCTCATTGACTCTCTTCAAGAGGAATCTTGATGAGTGGATGGGAGATCGTAGGTTTACCCCGGGTATCACTTCTGTGTCACTGTTAGGCACAGTATACTAACCTCGAAAAAGGGCATAGCAAAATAAATTTAAAATGTGTGGCGAAAGCCAAACACATTCTGGCTAGGCTTATAAATGCCCTAGGGCAGATAGCCTAGTATGAACCTATGAACCTATGAACCTATATACATTTGCTAATTAGATTATATTCATATAGAATAAAGGAACGTTTTCAGTATGAAATATAATTATGTTTAGTAGATGTTGAACTTTGCGCATTTGAAGAGGCATATTATTGTTGTTTGTTTTAATAGATAATAAATTATGTGATTAGTGCTTAGAAATTCAAAGAAATGGTAGCGAGGGAAGGAATAATTTAGGGCAGGAAATGTTAACATTGTAGTTACGAGGTTGGTTATAATGTAGGTTCAGAGCCAATTAGATAGATATGGCTTCCATAAGGTTTATATTAGAAATATAGAGGGTGAGGGGTGAGCAGTGTTACAAATCCATGTACATAGCTGGGAGATGTTAGTAAAGCTACTCAGGTATTGGTGAAGATTGGCTGCGGAGCATAGGATTCTGAATGAAGGGAAATGATTTGATGATATGGCAAGCAGAAGATAACAGCGGCAACTATCCTGCAGATATACAGGAACAGGTCCTTTGATGTGATAGGTGAAGTTTTAGTTATGTTTTATATAAGCTTGCATTCCAAATGGATTTCAGTGATAGTAGGCTGTGGTTCCATAGTTTAGCTACATTGTTTGAATATTGAGTCACCTGCATGTTTCAGCCTTTTTACTAATCTCTTCTTCATAGAATAAGTGTGTTGCTTGGTTATACTTTAGAAACCAGTTGAACCAGGGCATTTGAGTATATAAATTCTAGGAAAAGGTGGGCAAGGTAGTTAGTACTTGAGTAGTTCTCCCAGTTAATGTTTGAGTAATTGAGCAGCGTGGCTTGTTGAGCATGTCATCCCAGGTGGACAGACACTGGATCCTCTTTGAATGACACCAGAAACTTAGCCAATTGTTGAAATCAAGAATTTTTTCTTTATGCTGTGGTATCATTCTTGGTGAGGGCAGGATGCTACTCAGGGTTAGGGTCATACCGGCCTGGGCTACGTGATCAGAGAGCTCTTCCATGTCTCTTTTCATGTAGTTCAGGGAGGTACGGCTCAGGTCATTCACACCAACATGGACAATGACAGAGTCATATTTGTACTTGTTTCGGAGTGACCTGAGTGCTTGCGTTATGTGGCAGATCCTGGCACCCGACAGACAGCTAACAGTAACCTTCTCCTTATTCAGCTTAGTGAGTGGGATGTTAGTGTGCCTGACTATAGAGTCATCTATTACTAGTATGCTGGGTATGTTATTTTCCCTTAAGGGCTGTGATTGCATGGCACACTGGTTTTGTGAAGTATGTGTTTCATGGTTTGTGTTGGGAGGTGGAGGTTGCTTGGATGTTTGCTTTGGAGGTCTCTGTCAGTTTTGCAGATTTTTATTTAGAGCCTCCAAGTATGTTTTCATTTATTTATGTGTGTTTTTTGCCGGTGCTGGTTTAATGGGTCAATGTGAGACTGGTGGTGTGATGCAAGTATTTCCCTTCTCCTCTTGACTGTCTGAT
The DNA here is from genome assembly GCF_019279795.1 of Protopterus annectens. Lineage (NCBI taxonomy): Eukaryota > Metazoa > Chordata > Ceratodontiformes > Protopteridae > Protopterus > Protopterus annectens. Next base: position 557,274,134 of record NC_056726.1, on the reverse strand, counting down.
CCAGTCTTGGGTTGAGAGAGCTTAGCCTCCAGTTTGGCTGTATAATTGCATCTCTCTCATGTATTAGTGATTGGAGATAGGAGGAGAGGGTTGTCTGTGTACATGAGGCAGTTGTAACATGCCTCAAAATGCCCAGATTCACCAGTTGGAATGGAGAGTACACCTGAAACTGCCCTTTGGACATGCCTGGATAGGTACAGTGAACTGTTTTACTGGATGGCTGGTAAGGTCGAATAGAGAGCCTTGTCCTCCTGTACAGAACAACTAGCGTTTATAAGTGCTTGCTTTAAGTTTTGAGCAAGTGTCAGGCTGAGAAATGAATGGCTTGAGTGGTTAAGTTGAAAGTTTGTCTAGTTCCAAGGGAAAAATTGAAGAGGGGACTTTGTGGAGCTGGGAATAGTTTTACCATAGCTAACTGGCACTGCCCGGCATGCAAAACTGAGCAAATGCAGTATTTATAGCAGGGAAATGAAAGAGACAGAAATTAGCCCAAAATGGCCAATAAACTACTAATTTCTGGGCTGAAAACACTCCTCCCCTCTCTCACAGGTGAACAGAGATACTTCCTTCTATCCCAGTAAGGTATGGGCAAACACAAATATTTGTAATACAGCCCTGAATTCAGCACTAACCTGAAAACTGGACTATTATAGCTTAGGAAGGTGGGAAGCAGGTATATATATATTTTTTGTTTTGTTTTTTTTTTTTTCAGAAAATAAAGCAGATACAGTAAAAAAACTGTTTAAATGCACAGAAAAGGATACTTATTGTTATATATCGTAGATCAGAGTTGTAGTCAATGCCCCTAGTAATAAAGTAGGAAGAAACATAAATACAGTAAAAGCAAATGAATAAAGTGCAATTTTATATATATATATATATATATATATATATATATATATATAAAACAATAGAAAAAGAACAAACTGATTTAAACAAGTTACCCAATTAACCAGAAAAAAAGCTCAAAACTGAGCTCTGTTCCAGCAGTCTTCAATCAGACAAGTTCTAACTGCACACTCCTGCTACTAGGGTGCAGCAAAATCTTCTCCAAAAAGATGGCCTGGATCAGTGCTCAAGTTATACAAATAAAGCTAGATTCAGCAGGCCTGAATCTAGTCTATGCTACAGCAACAAGGCACACCACTTTCAGAAAGAAACAGTTCAAATAAGCAGGCGCAATAAGCCTCTGACCAGAAATTCCCAGCTCAGAAGGGCAGAATCCAGCCTCTCCTCCCACAAGAGTGCAGACCACAAACCCTCTTAATGTAGATAACTGTCCGGAAGCCCAATTGCTTAGGCCAGAACTAATACACTTTTAGAATAGCAGACACTGGGCCTACAATCAGCAATTCCCAGCTTAGAAGGATGTAAGCTACCTTTCCTGCCACAACAGTGCAGACAACAAAGCTTCTTAGTGTAAAACAGCCTGTATGAAGCCCAAGTGCTTAAACCAAAAGACTTAGAATAACAGTTACAATTTAATCAGGCTACTACCAAGCAGTAATAAATGCAGCAGAATAAATACAATTGAGTACTTTTAAGATAAGCAAAATAAAATAGGAGGAAACACAAATACAGTAAAAGCAGAAGAATAAAGTGCAATTTGTTTTTTAAGTGCAAGAAGAGAGGAAGGAAGAACCTAGTTGGGTTGGCCTTCTCAAATCTTCTCTCTGTATTAGTAGATTGAACACTAGACTCAGAATATGATCTCACTGTACTCGATTAAGTGAAAAAATGAGATGGACCCAGGAGGAGTGTTCTAATACAGACTTACAGGAGGGGCGGGCAATTCCAGAGCCATCAACACTAATACCAACACAAGAACAGTGAGGGTGGGTGGTGAACTAACTGCAGAGAGAAATACAGCACACTGTTCAATGAAACACACAATTAGGAAACAGAAAAAATGAAAATATAGTAATTTTAAAACTGCAAGTTTGCACTTAACAAAAGACTAAAATACACTACTGCAAGTTTCACTGAACTTCAGCTTCTAATGTAGATGTTTGTAGCCAAGCACGTCTGTCAGAAGTTGAGCATAATATGATTTCTCAAACTTTGTGGCTAGCACTTAAAGTAGAGAGGAATCCATCTAGGCTATTAAATATCAGATAACAAAAATTGATAACATCATCCCTTCATATATCAGACAGACACACAGCACACTGTTCAATGAAACACACAATTAGGAAACAGAAAAAAATGAAAATCTAGTACTTTTAAAACTGCAAGTTTGTGCTTAACAGAAGACTAAAATACACTACTGCAAGTTTTACTTAACTTCAGCTTCTAATGCAGATGTTTGTAGCCAAGCAAGTCTCTCAGAAGTTGAGAATAAAATGATTTCTCAAACTTTGTGGCTAGCACTTACAGTATAGAGGAATCCTTCTAAGCTATTAAATATCAGATAACAAAGAAGTGATAAGACCACCACCCCCTCTTATAGCAGAGAGACACACAGCACACTGTTCAAAGAAACACACAAGAAACAGAAAAAATGAAAATCTAGTACTTTTAAAAGTTTAAGTTTGTACTTAACAGAGGACTAAAATACATTACTGCAAGTTTCACTAAACTTCAGCTTCTAATGCAGTTGTTTGTAGCCAAGCAAGTCTCTCAGAGGTTGAGCATAAAAATGATTTTTCAAACTTTGAGTCTAGCACTTAAAGTACAGAGGAATCCCTCTAGGCTATTAAATATCAGATAACAAAGAAGCATAAGACCAACCCCTCTTATAGCAGAGATACACACAGTACACTGTTCAACAAAACACACAGTTAGGAAACAGAAAAAATAAAAATACAGTACCTTTAAAACTGCAAGTTTGTACTAAACAGAAGACTAAAATGCACTACTGCAAGTTTTACTTAACTTCCACTTCTAATGCAGATGTTTGTAGCCAAGCAAGTCTCTCAGAAGTTGAGCATAAAATGATTTCTCAAACTTTGTGGCTAGCACTTAAAGTAGAGAGGAATCCCTCTAGGTTATTAAATATCTGATAACAAGAAAGTGATAACACCACCCCCTCTTATAGCAGAGAGGCACACAGCACACTGTTCAATGAAACACACAATAAGGAAACAGAAAAAATGAAAATACAGTACTTTTAAAACTGCAAGTTTGTACTTAACAGAAGACTAAAATACACTACTGCAAGTTTTACTTAACTTCAGCTTCTAATGCAGATTTTTGTAGCTAAGCAAGTCTCTCACAAGTTGAGCATAAAATGTATCACATACTAAAAACTCTAACTTGGCTGGTGTTTTCTTGCTATTTGTCCCAAGTTATTTATCTGTATGACCTTTTTACCCTTTGGTTTACATATACCAAGTCCAAGATGTTCATTTCTGAGAGTATTCTATTTTATCCAGTGTATGATGATCTCAGTGTTGGTATATATAAGTTTTAAAGGGACAGGGTGCAGGGGGCTTTGCCCCTCTGCAAAAAAAAAAGTTTAAAGATGAAGAACAATGTTCAAACTTCAGTCTTCTCCTGGATATTTTATCTTTTTCTTCTGTCAGCACTTGGCATTAGCATATACCAAGTCCAAGATGTTCATTTCTCAGAGTATTCTATTTTATCCAATGTATGATGATCTCAATGTTGGTATATATAAGTTTTAGGGGGACAGGGTGCAGGAGGGTTTGCTCCTCTGCAAAAAAGAAGTTTAAAGATGAAGAACAATGTTCAAACTTCAGTCTTCTCCTGGATTTTTGATCTTTTTTTTTTCTGTCAGCACTTGGCATTAGTTTTGACACTTCAGTAGAGAGCCATGTTATACTGAACCCCTTCTTGCATCACTTCGATAATAACTGACACACAGTGCTATGCACATCCTGTGCTTTTTCCCACCTTTTATGTGCATAGCTATGGCATGGCATATGCACAGTAGCCTCTGTGTCATCCTGTGCTTCTTCCCACCTTTTATATGCATAGCCATGGCATAACATATGCACAGTAGCATGTGTCTTCCTGTGTTTCTTACCACCTTTTATATACATAGCCATGGCATGACATATATACAGTAGCCTCTCTGTCCCATGTAGCAGGCCTTTCACGCTACACATAAGCCAAAGTGTGGACACCTCCAGGTGGACCTGTACCTGCCATTCCCTTATGCTGTGTTTCCTGTCACAGTATGCTGCACTAGCTTGGTCATGTACCTGTCAAGCCCTTATGCTTTGTTCTATGTTATGGTGCCCTCTCACAGATTAATGTTAAACTGGCATGTTATTGTGCTTTGCTCCCTGTTGTGGTGACCCCTACCTACTTGGACATATACCTGTCACAGCCTTGCTCTGTGTTCTCTATCACAAAGAGCCTTTGCACCAGTAAGACATGTAGAAGTTCTGTCCCTATTCTGTGTTGTCTTTCTCTGTGACTTCCCTCTCATGGAACAAATACCTGTTGTGTCATTATGTTAGGTTACCTCACCCTCATCTACTGATCAGCACTTGTAGTACATGCTGTGATGCACTATTGGGTTACTAAAGGGACTGATCAGCACAGTGCAGATTGTGCCACCCAGCAGCTTGTTCCCAGAATAGCCACTTTGGTCTTTCCATCCTAGCTACAGCTGTGGCTGTTATATCGAGTTAGAGCTAAAATTCTCACTTCTGACTGTCTTTTTATCTATTGGGATAGGTGCACACTGTGTTCATGCATGGAGTCAGGAAAGTCCACAGCATTATGACTCTGTCCGAGTGATACTTTCTCTAGAGCAACATTGTTACCGAACAATGTCTGTCACATGATGCACAAATGTGCTCCCATGTATACAGGGCTACCATTTTGCTCCATATGAGGACAATTAAATTGGTCATGGCTTCTTCAGGTACTTACTTCAGCAAAGTTCTGTCTGGCATGAATGTGAGACCAAGATTTTCCTGTATCTGCTGTACAGCAGCTATCAGGAGAAGTTGTTGGGGGCCATTATTCATTTTAAATTGAGTTGCTGGCTACTGAGACTTGTCTGCATATATCAACTGGACATAAGCTGATTTAAGTATATTTTCTGCACTTATTTAAGATTTGAGTGAGTAAATATTGTGTGTCTTGGATTCAGTAAATATTGTGTGTGTCTCTGAATCTCTGCAGTTAGCCATCTGAGCTCACTGAAAGTTGTTAGACTGCTTTGAAATTCCTTTGTTAGTGTTAATTAGCTTGGGGGTTTCTGCTAGCATTAAAATCTGTGTTGGTTACATTTCTAGTAATCATTTTAAATCGAGTTGCTGGCTACTGACACTTCTCTGCATATATCAACTGGACATAAGCTGTATTAAGTATATTTTCTGCACTTATTTACGATTTGAGTGAGTAAATATTGCATGTCTTGGATTCAGTAAATATTGTGTGTGTCTCTGAATCTCTGCAGTTAGCCATCTGAGCTCACTGAAAGTTGTTAGACTGCTTTGAAATTCCTTTGTTACTGTCAATTAGCTTGGGGGTTTCTGCTAGCTTTAAAATCTGTGTTGGTTACATTTCTAGTAATCATTTTAAATCGAGTTGCTGGCTACTGAGACTTGTCTGCATATATCAACTGGACATAAGCTGATTTAAGTATATTTTCTGCACTTATTTAAGATTTGAGTGAGTAAATATTGTGTGTCTTGGATTCAGTAAATATTGTGTGTGTCTCAATCTCTGCAGTTAGCCATCTGAGCTCACTGAAAGTTGTTAGACTGCTTTGAAATTCCTTTATATACAGAGATCAGTATATATTTGTCTGGTTTTATAATTTGCACTGTGATTCCTCACATCTCAAATTTGATGGCTTTTGCAGTGCCCGCCCCATTGTAGATTTGCTCTAGGACACTCCCCCAGTCCCATCTCTTTACCGCATTCTACCTAATAAACCCTTTCTGCACTTGCTTTTAGTCCTTTTTAATTTAATTACATTTTTTCAAACTGTGTGTGGACTAATATTGCTACATACTCAAGTGTGCCAGCTTGCACTGCATGTGAATTGTTTTTACTACTGTTTTTGATACTTTTCTGAAAAAAAAAAAAAAAAATTGTAAGCCTGTTTCCTACCTTTCCTATAATTAGTGTTTCAGATACAGATTTGCTGTATCCAGGACTGTTTGTAAGCTTCTGAGCCCCCCCAAGCCTTTCTGTGTTGGAGGGAAGCCTTCTAGCTTATCAGTGGGAGTGGTAAGCATTGGGTAACCTGTCTACCACATAAGGAGTGGTTCTGGCCCAGAATTTGTAGTTATTGGCCATTTGGGTGGTCTTCCATCTCTCTCAACTTTCTGATTTGAAGGCTTGCATTTGCACTTGTTTCTGTCCTGTAACTCCTGGGCCCATCTCATTTGCTCACTCAAAAAAAAAATTATCTGCTTTTACTGTATTTGTGTTTCTTCCTACTTTATTTTGCTTTTGCGTCATCTTAATAGTACTCAATTGTATTTATTACTGCTTGGTGTAACTCATTTTAAGTCTTTTAGTTTAAGCAGTTGGGCTTCAAACCAGTTGTTTTACATTAAGAAGGTTTGTGGTCTGCATTGTAGTGGCAGAACAGGTAGCTTACATCCTTCTAAGTTGTGAACTGCTGACTGAGGGCTCAGTGTCTGCTATTCTAAAAGTGTATTAATTCTGGTTTAAGCACTTGGGCTTCAGGCCAGTTATTTTGCATTAAGAGGGTTCGTGGTCTGCACTCTTGTGGGAGGAGAGGCTGGACTCTGCCCTTCTGAGCTGGGAATTTCTGGTTAAAGGCTTATAGTGCCTGCATATTTGAACTGCTTCTTACTGAAATTGGTACACCTTGTTTGCTGTAGCATAGACTAGATCCAGGCCTGCTGAATCTAGCTTTGTTTGTATAACTTGAGCACTAATCCAGGCATTCTTTAAAGTATTCAATTGTATTTATTACTGCTTGGTAGTAACTTGATTAAAGTGTAGCTATCATTCTAAGTCTTTTGGATTAATCACTTGGGCTTCAGACCAGTTGTTTTACATTAGGAAGGTTTGTGGCCTGCACTGTGGTGGCAGGACAGGTAGTTTACATTCTTCTAAGTTGGGAACTGCTGATTGAGGGCTCAGTGTCTGTTATTCTAAAAGTGTATTAGTTCTGGTTTAAGCACTTGGGCTTCAGGCCAGTTATTTTACATTAAGAAGGTTTGTGGTCTGCACTCTTGTGGGAGGAGAGGCTGGACTCTGCCCTTCTGAGCTGGGAATTTCTGGTTAAAGGCTTATAGTGCCTGCATATTTGAACTGTTTCTTACTGAAATTGGTACACCTTGTTTGCTGTAGCATAGACTAGATCCAGGCCTGCTGAATCTAGCTTTGTTTGTATGCTTGTTGTTTGTTTGCTTGTTATTTCCCTGAAATGCTAATTCCACCTAAAACATGGCTTTCCAGTGCTTCTGTGGATCTCTAGTGATATCTGCATTGCTTACTGTACTTATTTCCTTGTTTCACTTGAAAGAAAGTTACTGTTTGTCATTTTTGCATTTAAGTTACCTGTAACACATTGCATTTAAGTTACCTGGCACTTGCTCACTAAAGCAATTATATAAGTCAGCACTAAAAATTAAAAGCACTACACCCTCACAAACTCCCCTTGAGTACCTTGTTCCCCATTGGCCCTTTTTTTCAATTATAAAGGAATTCCCAATACTATTCTAGCATGTCCAAAGGTCAGTTGTCAATCTCCTCTCCGGTCCAGCTGGTGAATCTTGGAATCTTGAGGCAATGTTACAACTGCCTCATGTACACAGACAACCCTCTCCTCCTCCCAACAAATTCCAACACATGTGAGAGATGCAACCATATAGCCAAACTGGAGGCTAAGCTCTCTCAACTCAGTACTGGTGTAACCAGTCAGGAGGAGAAGGAAACCACACTCACTACAATTCCAGTCTCATATAGACCTACTACGACAGCAAACCAAACACATAAACACACAAAAACATACTTGGAGGCTCTAAATAAAAATCTGCCTAAGCAGCAGAGACCTCCAAAGCAGACACCCAAGCAACCGCTACCCCAAAACAAAACACGTGCAACACATAGCTTACAAAGCCTGTGTGCCAAACAGTCACAGCCCTTAAGGCTAAACAACACACCTGATACACTTGTAATAGGTGACTCTATCGTCAGGCACACTGACGTCCCGCTCACCAGGCTGAACAAGGAGAAGGTCATGGTGAGCTGCCTGTCGGGCGCTAGGATCCACCACATAACACAAGCACTCAGGTCACTCCAAGGCAAGTACAAATATGACTCGGTCATTGTCCATGCTGATGTGAATGACCTGAGACGTACCTCCCTGGACTACATAAAAAGAGACATAGAGGAGCTCTCTGAGCATGTAGCCCAGGCCGGTATGACCCTGACCTTGAGTAGCATCTTACCCTCACCAAGAATTATGCCACAATATGAAGACAAGATGATAAATTTCAACAATTGGCTTAAGTATTGGTGTCATTCAAAGGGGATCTAATGCCTGTCAGCCTGGGATGACATGCTCGACAAGCCATGACGCTTCGCTAGGGACGGCTTGCACCTGTCACCCCTGGGTTTTCGGATATTGGCAAAGGCTCTTGCTTCCCCCATAGTGCCTTTTTTAGGCAAGGCTCAAAAGACAAACCCACCTCCATAGGTATCACAAGGGATAAGAAACTAAGAGTAATGCTACTCAATGCCAGAAGTCTAAACCTCAAGATGCCACTCAAACTCTCCTTAGCATGGAGAACATCGATATCTGTGCAGTAACAGAAACCTGGTTTAAGGCTCCTGAGAGCACCCCAGCACTACCAGGTTATACCTCATACCATGCTTTTCGGCCCCAAAACTTGGACCGAACCACAAAAGGAGGGGGAGTATCAATATTCGTCAAAGATACCCACACCTCCAGGTTGGTGGCACAGCACGAAGCATCAGAGACTATCCATGTGCAACTAACAGTGGGTAAAACTGCCTTCCAGTTTATAGCCTGCTACAGACCACCCTCCCAAACCCAGGAACCCCACTCGGCCTTCCTGAGAACACTGGAAAATATGAAGGTCTCTCCAAACACCATTATATTGGGCGACTTCAACTACCCAAACATAGACTGGGAGCATTACTCTAGCTCCAACACCCTAGCCCAAAGGTTCCTAGAATTTATAAACTCAAATGCTATGGAACAACTTGTTACCACTCCCACAAGAGGGGAAAACATACTGGACCTGATCATCACCAACATGGGGACTCTATGCTCCAGACCAGAAGTGTATCCCTCACTGGTAAGATCAGACCATAGACTAATCTCACTGGGTATTCAAATCCCAACTCCACCCCCTGCCCAGAAAACCACAGTGAAAAACTTCTCTAAAGCAAATTTCACATTTCTCAAAACCAAGGTGGAATCCTTCAAAGCCCCCGAGCCTGTGGAAAATACGGCCCAGACAGCAGAATCCTTTATAAACGCATTATATGAACACCTTCAGGAATGCATGGATCATGCAATCCCAAATAAAACCAAGACCCAATCCTCCAAAGGCAGACGTCCTGTCTGGTGGACCCTAGCCATAAACAAACTATACAATAGAAGGAGGAAGCTACTACATGATAGAGCAAAATCCCAAAAAGGGAAGGCATCTCTGATCAGTATTAGCAAAAAACTACGGGCACTCATAAAATCGTCTAAGGCCAGCTTCAAGAGAAAAATTGCACAGGACACTAAGGATAATCACAAGGCTTTCTTTAGTTATGTTAGGAACCTGGGTGGGAATTCCCAGATATGCTCAGAATTAGTCCAAAATGACAAAAAATACATTGAACCCACAGACATTGCCAACATCCTAGCTGACAGGTTCAGCACAAACTCCACCCCCCCTCCTCACCAAAAGGGCAAATATCTATCCCAGCAGAGTGCTGCCCCCTGACATCTCAGATGCTCAGGTAAGAGCCGCCCTCTCCAACGCAAAAACATAACATCAATGGGACCAGACAGTGTCCCGGGCTGCATTCTACATGAATTCCAAGAAGAGCTAAACCCAAACATAAAACTACTGTTCAATCTCAGCCTTACTATTGGATATGTACCCAAAGAGTGGCGTACAGCATCAGTGGTCCCTCTCCACAAAGGTGGTGCCTCAAAGGATTCTGGAAACTATCGCCCCATAAGCCTAACTAGCTTGGTCTGCAAAGCTATGGAAAGGATCATCATGGACCTCATAAATAAAGATATTGGGGACCTACAGACACTGGATCCTACCCACTTCGGCTTTGTTAAGGGCAGAGCCTGCCTCTTAAACCTGGTCGATTTCTTTGAAACAGTCACCAAGGCCATTGACGAGGGGAAGGTGGTCCACACAGCCTACCTGGACCTCATAAAGCCTTCCATACAATACCCCACTCGGGCATTATAGATAAGCTCACCAGCTTAAATATAAACCCCTATGTCACTAGATGGGTTGCAAACTGGCTCAAGGACAGAACCCACATGGTTAGAATTGCTGGAGCCATGTCAGACTCCAAACCAGTTACAAGTGGTGTCCCACAAGGCTCAGTCCTGGGACCTCTCTTGTTCGGTATATATTTCTCGGAGGTACACGCCAACACGGAAGGACTGTGGCTGACCAAGTTCGCAGATGACTGCAAACTGGGCACCATAATCGACTCTCCAGCCGACACAAGCATCCTCCAAAAGGGCCTCATAGAAACAGACAACTGGTGCCAGAGCCATGGCCTCAAGCTAAATGCCAAAAAGTGTATAGTCATCCCCTTTGGCAAAACAAAGTGCCCACAAATGACCACATAGGTGGTAATCCATTAAGTACAGAAGAAGTAATTAGGGACCTGGGGACCCAAGTTGATAGCAATCTCTCATTTGACAATCACGTGGCCAAAGTGGTTAGAAAAACATTTTATATAGCCCACCTAATCATGAAGGGATTCACATCTAAATCAGGGGAGGTCATCGTGTCTCTTTACTCATCCCTCATCAGGCCCATAATTGAGTACAATGCCCCTTTTGGGATGTACCTTACCAGACACCTGCAGCAACTGGAAAGACCCCAAAAGTACCTCACCAAGAAGATCAAAGGGCTCAAACAGATGCCATATGCTGCCCGGTTAAAGAAACTCCAGCTCTACTCAGTGGCATACCGCCTGCTCAGAGGCGATCTGTGCCTGACGTATAAAGTCATGTCCAACCTGGAATTAATGGACATGCTGCACCTCAGAAAATCCAAATCCCATCGAGCTACGTGCTCGAGAGACTTGAACCTCAGCACTGAAATAAATAGGACATGATGGAGGGACAGATTCATAACCCAGAGGCTCCCTTCACTCTGGAATAAAATACCAGTCCAGGTTAGGCAGAGTCCCTCATTGACTCTCTTCAAGAGGAAGCTTGATGAGTGGATGGGAGATCGTAGGTTTACCCCGGGTATCACTTCTGTGTCACTGTTAGACAGAGGCACAGTATACTAACCTCGAAAAAGGGCATAGCAAAATTAATTTAAAATGGGTGGCGAAAGCCAAACACACTCTGGCTAGGCTTATAAATGCCCTAGGGCAGATAGCCTAGTATGAACCTATGAACCTATTATAATGCACCCGTTACATAAAGTGCATGATATTGGCATTACCCATTCTGGTAACCAGTGCAGCTACCACTACAGAAACCTGTTATGTCATAACACTGAACTGATCTATCAGTAGGAGGCAGAAAAAATGGAATTGACTACATAATTTGTTATTCAAGCACTGTATACTTGTAATTTTGTCTGTTTGCTTCACTGCCTCCTTTTAGTAGGTTCACAGTATATTAAATTGTACCTACTGTCTTTTACAGCAACCAAGGATCATAAGTTCAACAGGGAAGCCCCTATGGGCATGTATAGAGTCAATGATGACACTGTGCAACTGGAGTTGTATCTGTAACATACTATTCTACTATTGTGTTTTATTTTTTTCTCCTTCTGTTTTTTTTTTCTTCTACAGGATCTGCTGTTGTGTAGATTGAGGAGTAACAACAGTCACCTGGGCCAGCAGTAGATTACATGCCTAGTGCTGGTTTACCAGTGGTTACCAGAAACAGCATACCCAAACTAATGATTGGTGCCAGGATCATGGTATCAAACTGAATGCCAAGAAATGCTTCATCATCTCCTTTGGGGAAAATTATGTCCCCACTAATTATCACATTAATAACAATAGGGCGGCACAGTGGTGCAGCGGTTAATGTTGTCACCTCATAGCAAGAGGTTCTCCAGTTCAATTCTCAGCTGGGGTGCCTTCTGTGCAGAGTTTGCATGTTCTCCCTGCATTCGTGTGGGTTTCCTCCAGGTACTCCAGTTTCCTCCCACATTCTAAAGACCTGTCTGGAGCATTTCTCCTCAGGTCTCCACTGAAAATAGGCTCTGGGGAGCCTAGTTGGACTTTCCCGGTCAACAAATGTTAAATAAAAATAAATAAATAAATAAATATACTAAGCATGCAAGCAGTCATGAGGGACTTGGGCACCCAGGTTGATAGCAACATGACTTTTGACCACCACATTGCCTCCGTTGTACGGAAGGCTTTTTACATGGCTTACCTCATAAGTAAGGGTATTTCATCCAGGAACAATGAGGTCATAACATCACTGTATCCTCTTGTCACACCCACTATTGAGTACAATGCCCCCTTCAGCATGTACCTTGCCAAGCACATGCAGCAGCTCGACGTACCACAGAGGTTCCTGACCAGGAAAATCCAGGGTCTCAAGCACCTGTCCTATACAGATAGGCTAAAAGCCCTGTCCATCTACTCAGTCTCATACAGACTGCTCAGAGGTGACCTGTGTCTGGCATGCAAGGCCATGTCAGACCTAGCCTTGATGGAGTTGCTACATATCCATAAGTCAAAATCTACTCAGGCAACCCACACACAAGGCGTAAACCTGGTCATTGACATTAATAGAACTTGTTGGCAGAATAAATTTGTGTTCCAGAGACTCCCCCATCTGTGGAATAGACTCCCTCTCCATGTTAAGCAGGGTACCTCTCTAGCCCTCTAAAATAGGAACCTGGATGACTGAATGGGAAACAGAAAATACATACCTGGGATCCCACCTGTGTCCCTACTGGACAGGGGAAACAGGTGCTTACTTTGTGGAAACATGGACAAAATTCTTGATTAGGCTTACATGGACCTCTGGGTCAGTAGCCTAGTATCATACCATGAACCTATGAACCTATAGCTCTTGTCAGGGAGACACCAAAAGCTGACATGCAGGACACACTAGTATCCTCTGATGCCAAATTTTTGGGAAGTTGGTTCCTTTTCTGAAAGTGACCCAGTGGACACCACTGTGGTCGCCTGCAATTAGCATGCATGTGCTGCCTGTATGCAAGGTACATTGGAATGAAGTTGGATACCTGTCTCAGTATTATGAAGCATTCACCAGTCGAGTGAGCAGGTGGCCATAACCATTGCGTTACCAAAGCCAAAGCCTGCCCGTGACCTCAGCCTTAGTACCCAGTATCTCTCATCCTCCAGTTCTTCTCGCTTACATACCATTCACTACACCCTGTTTGTAGTTCAAACCTCCTTATCATGATTTATCCTACCATTTTAAGTTTGTGTTCCATGCTCACCTTATGTGTCCATACCACCTTGCTTGACTATGAATATGCATTTTATGTTTGATTGTCTTCCCCTGCCACTTTTCTTACCCCATCTATCTATTCCACAGAAGCAACTTTTTAACTTCTTCATCTAGCCAATTTCAAATATATAAAATGGCAGCCTGCCCAAAAAAATGTTCTTCTCCACCCACATGCCTACCATTCATTATATTTGCCCTTGTCTGCATTCCTCTGCTTCCTATTCCCCCCTTTCTGCTTTTGTTTTCTGTCCATTTTCTCTCATTTACATGATGATTGGTGTTGGTACTTTGCTGCACTGACCTTTTATATCCTCTCTATGGTGCCTGAGTTTCAGCATTGAGATGTATTTTTGCATGTGTGATCACACATTACTTCACACATCCTTACTTACCCTTCTTGTGACAACTCTCACGTGATTTGTAGTAGTGCATCCCCTTCATCACTATTTTATAGTAAGTCTGATGTCTGTAATGTGGTTGTGCTGATTTACTATTAGCCATTTTTTCTGACTTTTGGTGTGATGTCAGACCTAATAAGTAGCTACGAACCTAGGAGTCACATTGCACTATGGAGTCCTTCATATATTCTACTGCACCACAGTGAAGCAAATGTTTTTGCCTGAGTACTCTCTGTGTAGCACCCTCCCTGAAGAAGTTTCCAAATTCTGATTCAATAAAATAACTTCTTTTATCATGGTACCTGTATTTTTCTAATTTGTATTTCAAGACAGTTTTTACTATACATGTCAAAATGTTATTTTACTGATTATGTATTATGCTTTTTCTAGCTTTTATGTAACATTTTCTTGTATGACTTTCTCCTGTGTTTTTTGATAAAGCACCATAGTAGCTGAGATGAATAGATTTGGGAGTCCTGCCTTCTAGTACAATGAGTGAATGATATGGTCTTATTTTCTTCTAAAAAATTAATCAAGCAAACAAATAAAGACATAAAATTATCCCTTCATATTGATAACAGAATTTGTTTGTGTCTTTCGGCTTTTCCCGGTTAGAGGTCGCCACAGCGGAACCCTGGTCTGCTAATGATTTGCAGTTGATTTTTACGTACCAGCTTGCCAGGCCTGACGCACAACCTTCAACGAAGGTACGCCCATTCACGCATGTCTCCATGCAGACGACGTTCTAGCTGAGAATCGAACCAGACAGCGTCTTACTGTGAGGCGACAATGCTACCGCAGCACCACCACCGTGGGTCCTATGAGGCAGAAAACAGTATCCAAGTAGACTGCTGAAAAAGAGGAGAAAGCAGGAACATCTATTTGTGGCTCCCTTTCGAAATGTCAGTACACAAAATGCTAAGTGCCAAAAATCCCAAAAAAAGACAGAATACACAGGAGAAAAGCAAATCTCAGAAATCACTCTTCTCCTTAAAACTTGCTTTTGCAGGGGTCAACATCCCCCCACCTCCCTCTATGTGGGGAGGTAAGCCCCTCGCCTCCCAAACTTATATATACCAACTCCAAGAATGCCTACCTCAGAGAAAAGGGAATATTCTGAGAAATGTCATCTTGGATTTGGTATATACAAGTCTGTTCTTTTGGCCATTCAGTCTTTGAGTCCCGACATATCAAATGGTTACCTCTATTTACATCACTCTATTCACGAATGTATTATTTTACTTATTTGTTAACTGGATAAGCCCACTGAGCTCATTTTTTTCTGAACATGATACAAACATTAGGGCTTCATCAAGGCATATTATGTCTATAACCATCTAGATAAATGCCCCAAAAACATGCATACAGCTTATTTACAGAGAGAATTGCAAATCTAAAAGCAATACGTCTAATATATTTTTACTGAGGAGTTAAAAATGTTACACACATTAAGTTTGGGAGAGCAACAGCTCAAGTGATATCACCATTTTTTTAAATGCCAGGTAAATTGGGTAACAATAAGCAACTGTGAGTACAAAATGGAATTCAGTGGCTACACCCCTGTTTCAAGGGCATCCTGGCAGTGACTTGCTCACAACAGGCAAGTGAAAGTGGGAGGAAACAAACTCTCTATCCTGGACGCAGGAAGGTCATTAACAGCTCAGAGCTTACTTTAGTCCTGTGCACCAACTACCTACCATATTTCTGCAATGTCTTGTAGTAATGCACTCAGAGAACTATTGCAAGATAGCTAGTCACTTAATGTGATAAAATTAACAGCTTTGTTGTAGATTGCATTTTATTTTTATTAAAAACTTCAAAGAAACTTAAATTGATATGGTTTAAAACAAAATTGTATTGCTTTTATTTGCAGTGAATGCCTCTTACTTTTATTTTGTAAAGTATAAAAACTCATTAAAATGTAAATAAGAATGAGTGGCTATTTATTTCACTTTCCTTGTAGCTCTGCCAAGTACATAAAAAAGGTAGAGGAAGTCCTGTGATGCCTGTATTCTTTAGCTACTTGTGCTAGGATTTCTAACCACTAGGTGGCAACATAATGCCACAAATCTATCCACGAGCACTTCTGTTACTTTCATTAAACATCACATATTTTTCTCACATAATATATTTGTCAGCAGTTTCCCTGCCACATTAAAATCCTTTGCCACAAGGTGTTGAACTTGCTTTGCAGGTGCATAACTACAGTACTTTGCAAAACAAAATACTCTGTGAAATAAACAGCTTTAATGTGTGTTTGCAGATCATGAAGTTATAAACTCTAGGCTGAGCTGCAGGAATGATGTTGGATAATTGCAAACAGACAGAACAAATTAAATTTATAGACATCGATCTGGCTTTCATGTTAAACAGCATGTCTGCTTTTCTCTTCTTCCCACCCCTTGTGTTCAGAAACGTGGGTGGTTCAGAGATATAAAATCCATTTATAATATTATAAATGTTTAACATCACCATTGCCTCCTAAATCCTTTTTTCCTATGTAATTACTTTCCCAAATGTAAATTAGATATGGATGTGAGAAGTTTTACTTTACTCTTATTGCCAGCACTTAACTAATTAATCTAAATGTTCACCATAAATGAGAGACTAGATGTACTGAAACATATTCCATGTGCTGCAGGCCTTATGGAATGTAATTTCTGACTCTTGTCATATCAAATTGTTTCAGCCGCAAACACTGAAATTCACATTGGTATATTTCCAGATAAATAGCACTTGTATTTAAAAAGAGCTGCTCGCATCATTATTTCCCACTGAATTATCCATATTTAATTAATTATTTTTATTTTGTTATTTAGAAGAGGCAAATTAGGAAAACAAATCCACTTAGTTTCAGGGGTGAACTTGGAGCATGAGAAAGTTAGAGCAGAACAAGCAATTGCCTATTCTAATGGATGCTTATCAGGCTGAAACCTACTTGCTCATCTTAAAAGTTATGTTATTACAGCTCCTATTCTAGTCATCAAAGATGCCTTTACAGAAAGCACTTGAATAAAGGAAAGATATCTGAAATGGTGTAGCAGATAGTGCTGTTGCCTCACAGCAAGAGGCTCCCTGGTTCAATCCTCGGCTGTGGTTCCTTCTGTGTGAAGTTTGCATGTCCTCTTTGCATTTGTGTTGGTTTCCTTCGGGTGCTCTGCTTTCCTCCCAAAATCATGCAGTAGGTAGATTTGACACTCTAAACTGGCCGTGTCTTTGTGTGGAAGAATTACTGTGGCATGGCTAGGCACCCAGCTGTGTAAACCTTGGCTCTAGATGCTTGCCACTGTTGAAGTGACATGCTGACCCATGTGCAAAACATGGGAAAAGAGGCCGTGGATGGATGGATCTGACATGGGTTTTGATAAAAGCAGATGGTATGTTCCTTTTGGGGGTGTAACAGTCCCATTCATATCCCTTATACAGACGTCTTGCCCACTTCAGCATCAGACATATTAAGATCAATCCCAAGGTTACTCCACTTTGGAGCAAAATCAGTATCTGCATCACAAGTAGCTTTAGACGATGATTCAGCTATTTGATTTGACACATATATCTTTGATTATTTGGACAGAATGATGGATGCCCTGTTGGGTTTGATGAAACCAATTCAATGATTCTTTTCTACTGAAACAGTTCAGTGTCTATTACAATGAAATCATGGAAATAGAACCCAAACCCTAGTACAGCTGCTCTGAATTCAGTTATGTTTAAATGGAGGGGGCTCTTCCTACATAAAGAGCTGTGGAGAATTCCACTATTCAAAAGTTTGTTTTTTTAAGACATACAGCTATTCAAAGCAGAGTTGGCAAGTTATCTTTCAACAGACCTATCTGGCAGTCTGTGATTGATGTTTCTTTCTAGGTATGCAAAAGTGGAACAATATGGAATATTGTCACTAGTCAATGAATGCTGGCTAACATTAAATGATATATTTTTATGTTTATTTGTTTGTTTATACCTTAAAGGCATTTCTGAATGCAATTGATGAGCATTCTACTCTATTTAATTACCTAAGCTTCAATTCATAACTTAGGAGCAAAATTTTGTTTTCATCTGATAAAACATTTTAACAATTGCCACAATTACAAGACAGTATGAAGAGAAATGTAAAAATTGAATATTAGTCTGTAAACAGACTATGAGGTTGTGTGATTTAAGACAATGTAAAAATTCAAGATTAATATACACAGCACAGACCTGCATATGTTTTATATTCCCAGCCTCATTCAAGATGCTTTCCATTTTACAATCCCTCATCTACAGCAGGAAAATTATATGTGTTATCTTGTAACAGAGACACATGGCTGCATAGTTTCTATGAGATCATGCTTTCAGTCCTCCACATCAATCAAAAAAAGTAATATCATCATTCTCCACTCTTCTGTGGAGCTTTCCTGTTATGCCATTTCACAGTACACTCTGATGCTCATTGTAAGCCATCCATCCAGCCATTAAGCCATTTGTCCATCCATTCACCCATCCAGCCATTAAGCCATCCGTCCATCGATTCATCCATCCAGCTGCTACTCCCACCAACCAGCTAGCCACTCCAGCAGCCAGCCAGCTAGCCAGCCATTCCAGCAGCTAGCCAGACAGCTAGCCATTCACTCCAGCAGCCAGCTAGCCAGCCACTCCAGGAGCAAGCCAGCCAGCTAGCCATCCAATCCAGCATCTAGCCAGCCAGCTAGCCAACTACTCCAGCAGCCAGCGAGCCAGCTAGCCAGCCACTCCAGCAGGGAACCATTGTACAAATAAGAGCATCTCCTTCAGCACTCCTGTGGTGATGTCATGGTAGAGGGTGTGGCCATTGTCATATTGGTTACACCCCCATGTCCCACTTTGGCCAGCTTAAATGGTGGCAACCCTATATGGAAACTACAAACATTGGACAGTTTATTGTAAAGAAATAACAGCTATCAACACATAATGTATAACATATGTGTAAATGGTTGACAGGTATTCTGTTTTGTCTTAAATAAACATGACTGTTAACTTTATCAGGATTACTGAACTGAAGAAGTTATGTATGAGTTTTTGTTCTGACATATAACAAAGCAGTAACCAATACTGTGGTACTATAACAGAAAACTATGAAGTGTGCAGTTATCTGCAGCCAATGTGCTATAAGTGTCTGTGATGCAGAAGAATGGTAAATGTATGAAATGTTATTATATGTTATAAAACATACATACATTTTGAAAGGTCATACTTATGGATATTATAAATACTATTAAATAAATTATAGCATGGGAATTGAACACACACTTATAAGGACAACAGTTACTATACCCACTTAATTATCCCCATTAGCTAATTTTCACAGCAGCTACTCTATGCTTATAGATCTGATATATATGGGACAGAGATCTATATCTATAAATTAGTTCTATAGGAATACTCAGGTATACATAGGATAGTCACTCAATTGGTAAGGATCTATGGGCTTCCTCCACACCTTGGTCCCCCTCTTCAAATCCCCTGTGTGTCCCTCTGATGCTAGTCTTCATAGCAGTGGTGAATCTGCACTCCATTGCAGTAGATCCCAGTTCATCTTCAGTGCTCCCTCACAATCCGGTTCCATACATCTGTTACGGCAAAGTTCCTGGCCCTGGCCCTCATTCACTGCTCCACTCCAGCATACACAGTCAACATCTCAGTGATCTCTTTGTCAGTCCAGATGGGTACACAGACATGTCTCAGCCTCCTCAGAGTAGCCATCATAATCTTCAAATGGAAAAAACCTGAAAAATACAAAAACAGAGAAAAGCTCACTGAGGTACCACTCAATTTACAGTTAGCAATGGCCTGATCTGTAAATGTATCCAAGTCAGTATTTAAAAGTGGTGCTGATGTCATATCATCAGATCATTGTCAGATAATGGGCAGGTGCCACACATGGTACTGTTTATCGATACCTACTGGATATTTACACAGTACACCTGGGTGTTACAGTGCATGAAGCCAGTTTGCATGGAGATGCACAAATGCAATTCAAAAACTTGAATTTTAATGAACCTCATTACTTATGTATGCTGCAAACGTTACTTAAAGGTAGGTGCACATTAGGTGCACTTTGTTTCTGTGACTCGGATGAAGGGGTGCATTGGCAAATGGTAGTGTGACAAAGGAGGTACTGCCAGCGCAGCTAGCTGGAATTCTGTAAATAATTATGTTATTTGTGAATATTAACATGATTTATATAGAAGTGTAACAAAAAGCGATACTGCCAGCCCAGCTATCAGGAATTTTGTAAATAAATATATGTCATTTGTGAATATCAACATGATTCATACACGATACTTGTGTTACAAATGTATTAGAACTGTATGTCAGGTGTATATCAAACTGCTGGTTCAGAAGTGTGTATTGAAAAGGTTTTTGGAAAGTGCTTAAAATGTGACGACAGCATGCCCTACTGGAATAGAACAGAAATGTACCTGCACTATTGTAACTGTTTAGATGTATATATTTTAACAGTGGAAATAGGAATACAGGAGGTTAACTTCAGAAACATTGCTGAAATTAAGTTACTTTATAGCCACACAATAAAAAGATGTTCCCCCGGATTTTATAAAACTTGTGTAGGCATACTGTAGAGCCTACACAGAAGTTACCATGCCCATGTATGTGGTTCCCCCTCAGTAGTGTGCCATGCATATTAGTGATGGTGCATTGGTGAGGGTGAGCCATGTAACACGGTTATTGAATCAGTGTGGGGAGTGTGTGACTGACTGTGTCTGCAGATGAGTAACACACCCCCTGCACTGTCCAAGTGCATTATATCAATGTATTTAATTTACTTTTATTTAATTAATTAATTAATTAATTGATTGATTGATTGATTGATTAATTGATTGATTTATTTATTTTTAAGTTTGTGTGGCATGCCAAGGAGTACAGCAATTGACACATGCCAGACATCTAAAAATAGAAACAGGATGCATTTATGTGATTCAAAGGTCAAGTTTAAGCATCGGTTAGCGGGTTTTCATGGTGCGACTTTGTGCTTAGCAGTGGTTAAAGTTAGCTCAGTGGTACATGTAAAAGGATAGCAGTACTCCACATGTCCATCTAGCCAAGTGGTTGGAATCATAGACTTATGTGCAGTAGGTGCAGGGTTTGAATACATGGAAGGAATGTTAAGCATTTATTTTTTCAAAGACAAATGACTTTGATTATTTTTCAATCCTGATCTGCTGTGCTGGCTGGCTGTGCTTAGCTGGTTTGAGCACTGGTAAGCACTGCTAAGCATTGCCAGTTTAAGCACTGCTCAGCTCAGTTGTGTTGGTTTGTACAGTGCCAAGTGACGTGCGAAGCTTTTAAAAATTGCGCTATGGCATGTAAGGGCAGGAAAACAGGCTATATTATGCTCAACAGACAGGAATACAGCATAATCTGTTCTTTCTCTGAGGAATACAATATGGCAGGCATTGGAGAGTGTTCACACTTTCTGGCACAGGGTTGGGGCATTCAGGAGTCCAGGGTCATGGTTGGACTCCTTGTGAATAACCATGATGGCTGGCTAATGCGGGGAGGTTACCAGGGCTCAGAGTGCAAGGCGGAGGACTGGGAATGGCTGGTAAAGGACCTTACCAGTGTAATTGGTAACCTCTGCACAGATGAGCAGTGTCGTCACCACCATGATGACCTGAAAAGAAGGAAGGAGGCTTTCTTGGACACCTGGTCCAATAAATCTGGACTGGGAATGTCCCACATGTATTTAAGTACCGTTACCTGTGTTTCACAAATACCTAATCTTGAATGTCTGCTAAACTGGTATGCAACAGCTGCAGAGGACAGGGCTCACAATGTTGAGGCGCTTGCACGACACTTGGCCAGGTTGCACCGTGAGTTTGATGAGTACAGTTGTATTTTGCAATCTATAGTCAGATAAGCAAGAAAGAGTAAGGCATTACCTGCCATTAGGTATATACAATAAAGATTGTATTGCAATGAATGTGGACTTAAACCTGTACTTCAATAAGTGACTACTGCCAGCTGTAGTGCAATAAACAGGGAAGAGTAAAATATTAACTATTTTAAAGTAAATGAAATAAAGTTTCTACTGCAATAACTGTGGAATTACATCTGTATTGCAACACCTGCATTACAGCAACTGCTGTGCAATAAAAACATGAAACTTTACCAGTAACTGCATGAAGGTACCTCTAATAAAACCGTGTTGTGGAATTATGGCTGTTTTGTATGAAATTGATTGAACAATACTAGTTTCTGTCTCAAGGTTTATCTAATAAAGCGTGTTGTTCAATAAGTGTAGATTCATAGCTGCTTTACAAAAAAATTAATTATGACACCTCTTCTGCAATAACGCATGAAGAAATAGCAATAACACCCAAGGTATATTGTGTATATCAGGAATGTCTTTTGTTAACCATTGCATTTCAGCAATATACATTCAGGATCTGAGGTACGGTACTGCAGGCAAGTATAATAGTGTAATAGCTGTAGACTGCAAATATACTGTCTGCAAATGTATACAGGTGAACTAGTCAACCCCAATAATATGATATGGTTTGTAGACTTCACGGATATTTCAACCCACTTACAATATATTGTGTACACCTGCATTCTATAGTAATGTATAGGTTATGTAGTATCTCTATCATGGTTGAATTTCATGCCTGTGTGTTCAACTATCACTGCAGTCTATTATAAAACAGTACCACTAATACCAGGTCATATATTGCCACACACAGTTCAGGGTTCGAATCCAGTGCTCTGTAGCACTATATATTATAGTAACAGTCACAAAATGATTACAGATTTTCTCTCCACAGGAACTGCAGGAAATAGGTGGGTTAGGCCATAGTGTGGGTAAATAATTGTGTGCTTAGATGTCACAGGCTATTAAAATCATTATCAGGTATGTGAATATACAGCATAAAATAAAGGAAATAAATATAATACTAATAAAATAAAATAAAAAAAATAAAATGTGCAACCATTGATATGGCTGTATGCCTGGGGTGTCTGTTAAAGGTTGCTGCAGTCAATTAATGCATTCAAAGCAGATGTCCTCTGCAGCCACTGCTATTGGGTTCTATCCTCATACTTGTCAAGCAAGGCATGATAATAGCATAGTTTTTGTACTGTACACATACATGTCTCTCAAGTGTCATGCTGTCACAGAATGTAATTAGTAGTGCTAAATCCATCTGTCACATATTTACCATCAACATGAGTATCATAGCAGGAATGTATCACTACATCAGCCCACAGTACATCTTGGTAGTTATATAGATCCACCTAATGTGCAAGTGTTCTGTGTAGTTTACTATCTGCAATTGTTACGGATTGGCCCATACTGCTCCATGTGTATAGCTTGAGAGGCATGTACATGCTACAGCAGCTATAGTCCACTTGCAAACATAAATAAAGGACAGACCTGTAGAGTAGATAGCAGTACTGTTCTCCATGAAATAGACTATAATGGTATTAATGGAGTGTTAATTTGTCTCTCTCCCCACCCCTTATTTTCATTCATTTATTATTGTTATCCATTGATTGTGGTTTACTATTAACATCTGTTGTTACATTAAACTTTATTTTGGGGCATGTGTTTTACTTTTGTTATGTATTATAATGGTTGGATATTAATTTATCTTGTTAAATACCTATGTTGTTGGCCTTATGCCATAAATTGTTACTGGCATGCTGTTAATATACTGACTGTTATGTTATTTATTGTTGTGTTCCATATGATATGCATTGAAATGTGATTGGGTTATTTCCAATGTTCTGGCATGCTGTTATTACTAACAAATTGTGTTGTTCATATCTAACCTGTACGCATTGCTATATCACCACAGCACTACAGGGTAGGCCAGTTCATGATGATCTGCCTATCCTACCTCAGCCAGCCATGGCACCGGGTAGCAGTGCATCTGGGACCCAGGCTGGTGGTGCCCCCTCCACTTGCCCTGCACTACGTTCGGGTGGAACCACCTCAGGGGACATCCTTCTCCAAGAGCAGTGGTGGAGGGGCGCCAGTTACCTAAGATCAACTACTGGCCATGGTGCGCAAGATAGTTCATAGGAGTTATGAATGATGCCTGCGCTAGATTGAGGGCACACTTGACAACCTGGTGGGGCCTGCTGGACATGGTTCCCAGCCTCCAGCATAGCCACCTTTGGGGCGGTGAAGGAGCATTGCTAACTGCTCATGGTTAGGGAGCTCAGTCACACTGCTGCTGCTGGCTGGAGGCACATGCTTCTCAGATTCCACAGCACTCTCCTCATCCAAGGTATTTACACCCCTCATGTGTCACACACCACCCCTGTCTGCTGTCTTGTCTGTCTGCAATTACATCCTTTCCTACCCAACTTACCTCCCTGCATGTACTTATATTCCTTCCCCAACATTCCACTCTCTTCTTAATAAAAGGGCACCTGTCCTGCAAAAAAAGTATCTCCCCATACATAGCTCTCCATTTTGAACACATGTCTACTGGACACAACTAATTTGGTCCAATTGGCTTGACAACACAATTATGTTGTCCTCACCCCAATTTCTGGCGTTTGAGAGTCCAAATTCATCCACAAAATCTGTAAAATTGCGTAGCTGTAGCTGTTGCTGTACAAGAAATGGAAAGCTATGGTTCTTACCTACACCTGTCCTGCACATCACTACTTGCCTTTCAGTATGTTTCCCCCTGCTTACCCCCATTTCACCACTGTCCTATCATCCCTTTTTTCCTTTCTTTTTAAATATTTTCGCAGGTTTGCTCAGAGCTAAGAGGTGCGGTGTGATGCGGCAGGTCGCGCAAACATGCTCAAACCTGCCTAAAAGTGCTTTAATGTGCCTTAATGATCTTATGTGTTTCTCACAGTGTAAGACACATATACAGTATAATCACCCCTGCCAAGTCTTGTGATGCTGCTAGTCGTGCAAACCCACTCAAACCCTCTTAATGTGCTTTAATGTACCTTAATGATCTTATGTGTTTCTCACAGTGTTAGGCACATATAAAAAATATTTACCCCTGCCATGTCTCAAACCCAAGCCCCTATTAGCTGCAGCATAGTGCATTAGCCCACAAGGCCACTCAGCTCTTAATTAAGTAGGTGTTTCCAGCAAAATATACTGATTGCCACTGACAGACTGCAAATACAATATAAATAAAATACAAATACTACTGGGAAAACATGGAAGTGTCCCTGGGACTCTGATGCAAAAAGTACACCACTACACAGCCAAATAAATAATAATGGATGTACATGAGGCCTGGGCTAGCATGTAAATGTGCACTTTTATCAGCAACATCTTTAAACACAACTGCTAAGGCAGCAGTGGCAGAGTACATGTGTACAACTAGGACCCTGCTGCAGAGCAACCGCCTTTGAAAGCCATACACATAATGATGGATGCAAACAAGACCACAGCCCACAATGTTTACCACTGAACTGCCAGATTATCACAATGTCATGTGACAATGGCCAAACATATTATACAAAATTGTGGACATACCTTATAAATCTCAACAATGGAATGGACAGTATACTATCCTCTGTCTAATGCTGTAGTCTGTATACTGTGGTGCCATGTCATTGAATAATAAAAGTGCAACCAATCTGTTTTGGATGTAACTAGCAAGTCTGAACCACAGACTGGTGGTGCATACAATCACACCTTAATATGATTACCTACAAAATGAAAAACTGATGGCTTACTTATGGGGAACAGGTCTACTTACTACTTTAGCAGACAACAGTTTTGTTTGTTTGCAGCAGAGGTTCTGGTCAAAATACAGTAGGCCTGTAGTACGTTAGACATATTGACAGTAATTAAAATAGTTGTCAATTTGTAAAGCATGCAAAGTAAGATTATGAAAATGCTAACAGATATTACTGTAGCATAAGTGTTTTCTGAAGGGTCTGGCATGTGACAGCTAGATTGTCTATATTCTGACAACAACCAAGATATACTACAGCAGGACTGCATTGCTATCTGTCATTGTGGCACACTGGTGTTGCTGGACTGTCCTGATACAGTTGTTGTAATAGCACACAGCTATTTGTCCGACAGTGGGTGTATGACATAGTAATGGGACTTTGCCCATAGGTGACACACCACAGTAGACTGTAATGATGGGTGTGGAGACATACAACACAGCACACAGCACAGGACATAACATTTGGTTGTGCAGGTTATGTACATAGTGGACATCCACATATCTGTTCCTGCAATGTGTTCCCTGTTAATATTGGCCAACAGAACAGGACCTATGAGCAGGAAAGGCTGCCATTTTGCCTTTTGCACAAGTGTTCTGTTTATCTAGAGTAGAATAATTGTATATTCCATTTTGGGTACAAAAATTACATGTTTGCACTTATAGTTATGAGAAGCAGTGGTACGGATTACCATACATAATAGAGCAGGTGGTAATGTACTGCTCTGATGATAATGGATCTGTGTGTGAGAACTATGGTGTTAGTGAGTGTAGACACTGGCCATAGCCAGACAGTTGGTGAAGTCCCACACAGGCAGATTGACAGGGGTGCTCAAAGTATGACTGCTGCCCATCCACTTCCTGGGGCAGGTGTCTACTTGTCCTGGCTCTGTTTCCACAGTCCAGCACCTCCCTGCAGGTCACTCACTACATGTTTCGGGCTGTCATGGATGCATGGGCACAAGCTGAATGCAACACCAGATGAACGCTTAGGGTTATGGATACAGCACAGTCTGACATCCATGACTGCCTCCACTACATTGGTGATGCCATGGACTGTTTCACTGATGTAGTGGACAAATGGTGGGCTCAGACAGTGTCTGTCTTTGAGTGCATATTGTTTATGCTGGAACATGTGGTTGGGGTTGGGCATCGGATATTTGAATATAGGCCAACAACACCATCTGCTGGTAGTCCATGTGACCATGCACACTCACGTTCCTCTAGTGGCAGCACCTCCAGCACTACAGAGGGATCTGTGATCTCCACACCATGATATGACAGGCCATGGGCACATGGTCCTTGGCAGTCCTATGGGGGCACAGGCCCAGCAGGCAGCAGTCACCATCAGGTGTTAGCACCGCATCTGACCTTGGACATGGTGCTGCCTGTGCTACTCATGAATGAGCCATTTCCCATGTTTGTAACAGGAGATGGTAAACTGTCCACTCTACCATGTATGGTCCACAGCTGTCCACCATATGCATGTGTAGGGCTAGCACTGAGCTTGACTGTGTACATGCAGACACTCCAATACCACTGTCACATGCAGGACACCTACAGATAGACACAGCACCACTCCATGACCCATGTCATCAGCACCTCTTCCTGACTCACTCATATGTTGTCAAATGTTTGGCACAGCCTAGGCTTCCAGCACTACCACCACACCACACCCTGTGCATGTGATGATACCTGTGTCATATCCATGCCATCCATGCCATTGATGCAGGGACCTGCATATATGTGTCTGATGCACAGGGTGACCATATAACTTTACATGTGTTTGTGTAGTGCAGTAGTGTTATGCCATGGCAGTTGTCGTCAGCCAGAACAAGTACTGTATGCTGGCATATGTCAGGAGTACACATCAATCGTTGTGTATCTTTGTTGCCTGATGGCACACTGGTGGTAGTGTTACAGAAGAACAGGTGTGTCATGGAGTTGTGTATGTTTTTGTCGCGGGAGCCTGAGTGGTGCAACTATAGACATATAGCAGAAGTACAGCAGCACCGGATGGCAAGGCAGAACAGCAGACACTCCAGGCCAGACCTACCTGTACTCTAGTCCAGGATTTTGTGTGCTGTAGCCAGTTGTCTGCTGGCTCTGTTTCCACAGTCCAGCACCTCCCTGATATTTTATCCAAGGCATTCCTCGGCTGTTTGCTGAATGCAATATGTGACCCATACTTATCAACTGTATAGATTATAATGGAATGTGTAGAGTTTTGCATCATATTTTTTGCACATTTTACATAGCATTGTGATTTCTATGGCATATTAGGGGCAAAACATTATAGACTGATTTAGGATATGATGAGAGACATTTGAGTTACTGACTCCATACACATCAGGGGATTCATGCCAATGCAAGACCTGTTATTCTATTAACTTTCCACATTTGTCTGGCCAGTAGTTAATCCTTTTCCTTATATTTGGGCCTTTGTCCCACTATTGTTTATGGCTTTGTCCAGAGTCCCTGATCTAAGAGATTGAGAGGTATGATATGACTCAAATACATGATGTAACACCACACACAGGGTGGCAGTCTTCAAACCTTTCACTGTATTTTGCAGAATGTCCCACATTCCGCCCCAAATGTCTGCTCTGTTCCTCATACAGTTGTGTTTATCTGGTAATATACTGCAAAATGTAGTCCACTGAATTGTTGTCTTCAAACCTGCCACTGTATTTTGCAGAATGTCCAGCATTCTGCTCCATATGTCTGCTCTGTTCCTCATACAGTTAGTTTATCCGGTAATATACTACAAAATGCAGTCCACTGAATTGTTGTAAGTACTGACACAGTTATGCGATGGCCTTTACATACTGCGGCTAATCTGATCTGTTTCAACCTGCTGTCATATTAACCACATTCTAGGTTACTCAGAGCATGTATAATATCTCTAGGTTTGGACCTCTGTTGCCCCATTTTCTCTGGCTGTGTCCAGCTTCCTTGCAGTAACAGATTATGGTGTTATGACAGTCTCCGTGGGACTGCTACCATATGAGTAACTCACATGGAAAAGTTGTAGGTGCGGCCAGCTTTGAACCATCAACACCATCAACCATGCTAATGGCCTTTCCAGTGAGCCATACCAGCTTCCAGAAAGTGAGGTTTAATTCCTCACACTGTCAACAACATACAGGCATACACTTGACCCCTGCTGTGACCTCTGCATTTTGTGGAAAATACATGTGGCCAGGTTCTTTGGGACAGCCCTGAAATTGTGTGGTTTGATGATATATCCTTGCAAACCTACTGTTACTGCTGTTGTAGGGGAATACTGGTGTGTTGGGGGTAGGAAACTCTGGCATTGGCAATCGTGCATCTGTCCTATAATCCCACTGTTTGGCATTTCCCTTGCATAATGCAGTGGGGTTTCCTGCCATGTGGCCTAATGCATATTATGGGGCACCCAGTATTGAACAGAGTGCCTGTTGTCCCAAGTAGCTGTTAGTTCTCAGCAAATAGCCCAGTATCTCATTTTATTCCCTTGCATACATGCAGCAGGTCCATACATACGCTACCATAGTCTAGTATCCTGTACATTTGTTGTATAGGATAGTGACTTACCTTGTGAAGACAGTGGTTGAGAGATCTGTGTTGCAGAGCTGACTCTCTCTGATGCATGCAGTACACAACCAATACATGGTTAGGTACAGGTTGTGTGGTCTGGCTGGCTTCCTTTTTACTATGTATGTGAGTCGGAGTAAGGTGTTAGTCCCTAGGACCCTAGGTTGTCAGTGCATGTGCTATGCATTATCTGTTGGCCAAGGCTAGGGCATACTGGGCATGCCTATGTCTGCTTACATGGACAGCCTCAGCGGGGTGTTCCTCCAAGTCCCCTTGTGGGTGTGGCTGTGGAGACCTAGGCACTGGTGGAGGGGGGCTGTGTATCCCTTCCCGCTGATGATCCTGCAGCAGCTTTTTTCCACAGGATCATATTGTGTAACATGGAACATACTGTGAACATCTGTGCACATGTGGCTGGAGAATAATGCAGGGCTCCACCAGATATATCTAGGCACTGAACTGTGACTTGAGCAGCCTAAACACACACTCTATGATGTTTCTAGTTTGTGCGTTTGCCTCATAATGGCATTCTTCAGTGGGTGTGTGTGCATTCCTGATGGGTTTCATCATCCACTGTTCCAGTGAATAGCCAGCATCCCCCAGTAGATAGCTGTATGGGATGTCCCCCTGGCAAACATCTGGTACAGCTGTGATGCATTCCAGATAAGGGAGTCATGATAACTGACAGGGCTGCCAGCACACACATTCATGATAATGCCCTGGGCATTGCACCCGACCTGGCAGTTGATAGAGTGATACCCCCTTGTGGTTGAAGTAAACTCTACCCTTCTCACTGGGCAGTGCTTTGATGTGTACATGAGTACAGTCTATGGCACCCAGTACCTCAGGGTAGGGTGCTACATGGTAGAAGAGTTGCATACTGCTAGCCCTCTCCTCAGGGTGCGGGGTAAATAAATGTGCTCACTGACATGTGTTAGCATGCCATCCAGAAACTGAAGTACCCTGGATGCTGATGCCTCTGAGAACCCCATCATGTCCCCAGCTGGTCTTTGGAAAATACCTCTAGCTAGTATCCTAAGGGCTACATAAACCTTTGTTTCCACTGGACTAGATTTCCCTCTGTTGGCTCTGGGTCTGAGTTGAGGGCGGCAGAGCTCAGTGAGGTTTTGTAGTATGTCCCTGCCCACCCTGTAGCACTATACAACCTCCAGCTCATGTAGCTCCTGGAAAGTTACCACTGATTTCAGCATCTTGCACATACAGATGTAGCAGAGCTGCAGCAGCCCCTAGCATTGCTTTAGTTAAAAATCCCATGTTTGTACTCCACTGGTGCACAGCATGTGGGTGAAATCAGATTGTATGCAACTTTTTTAATGCTCTGCTGTAGTTACAGCCTGTGTGAGTGGCTACCTATGATGCCTTCCACTTGCAAAGTACATCATTATCAGTATTTTAATGGCCCAGTTTAAGTGGTACAGGGGTCATAAGTAATTTTTTTTTAAACAGCCTTTCCTGCTAAGCACTGTGTTGTTTTACACAAATGGACTCAAACTAGCTAAAACACATGTCCCAAAGTTAAACAAAGCTTAGCAGGCACTGGACACACCCCCTGCTCAGCTTAGTGGTGTGGCATGCCAACAGGCACCACTGAGCTCCAATGTGCTTAAAGAATTACTGACACACCCCCTTTAGATGCCAGCTACCTCTTCTGTGGACAGCAACATGGTTCTGGGGCTACACAGATGTGATCTGCAGGCATGGATACCTCTTTTTGCTATTCAGTAACCCCAGCTCATTTGCATACAGATCTGTGCACACAACCAGGAAACTACACTATTCCAGACCCTGCCTCCTTAGCAACCACAAACATCTACTATTGTACATACTCCATGCAAGGCCCTATAATGCATTATTGTCACATTTTGTTTTTTTTTTTTCATTTTTTACACTGTTAAATATTTTATTTTTGCATAACAGCATGTTTGCTGCATAATAGCATGTTTGTACACTGCTGAGCACCTCAGAAACATAATATGAGTATTAAAAAAATAATTATTTAAAATTATTTTCCATTACTTTTTGGGCACACAGGGCATAATTTTGCACATATTTCTGTCTGCTATTCTATTTTTGTCCTTCTAACTGGGCTTTTACAGCCCCTATACACTTTTTTATCTCATGTACACAGAATTTTTCCATGTACACTTCAGACACCAACATGGAGTCTGCAGGACTACCTGTCTGCTTACTGGATCACTCCAATACCCTCATTTGCATGCAATTCACCTGTATATGAGGTGATTTACTTGTCATGGACACTCCTGTGTTAGCACAATCGTACACACCCCTCAGCTCCACTTACTGGATCACATGGCTGCGTACTTCCATGTATGCTCTGTGCCACTTTGCCTACATGAAAAATTAATCCATCCAGGCTTTATTGAATTCTCCCATTATCTTTTAGATTCAGTGCAGTAACAGACACAATGTCTAGAATTATGGAACTCTCTGTATTGTCTTGGAAGTGTTTTACTGTTTTATGACTTCCATCAACTACCAAGATCTGAGGAAAAGCCCTTGTGTATGTATTTTAAGAGGTAGATGCTAAATACTGCTAGCTTTCAGCAGTGGGGTTATACCTGGGATAGACTCAGATGACAATAAATTATGTCATTTTGTAAGCTATCCCAGCAGTAATACTTGAGATATTAATTTGAGAGGTCTCTGAGAGAGAGAGAGAGAGAGAGAGAGACTCTGCATTCTGTATTCTGTCTTGGACCAGACAAGATCCATTCATCGCACATCTGCCTTGCTGCTCTAATTAAGTAAGTGTACTAGGGTATAGTAATTCTCTTAGATATAGTCAGGAATAGAAAAAAGCTTAATTTAGATGTTTTTCTTTATTTGAGACTGTCCTGCAATGTTGTTTTAAATATTGCCTGTGATTTTGAGCTCTGTTGTTTTAATATATATATATATATATATATATATATATATATATATATATATATTTAGTATGGTCTGGTTCATTTATTATTTAT
The DNA here is from genome assembly GCF_019279795.1 of Protopterus annectens. Lineage (NCBI taxonomy): Eukaryota > Metazoa > Chordata > Ceratodontiformes > Protopteridae > Protopterus > Protopterus annectens. The sequence goes on along the minus strand of NC_056726.1, from coordinate 557,241,880 downwards.
TATTAGATATATTTAAAACTTTCATTGTGGCTGGTCTATCTAGAGATATTTAAGTTCTGAGAGTACTTGCATATTTATTTGGTGATACTGTGTAGGCCAGTCATAATAGCCTTTCTCTTGGTCAGATTACCATTTGTATTGATAGTAAAATTACACAGTAAGATTGGACACCCTTTGTTAAGGGCCTTAAAGTAGCTGATAAAGAGCTGGCTGGAGGCAGTTATAACTTCCTTATAGTCTGGGCAAAAGGGGGCATAGCTATTAAACCTGTGCCAGCCTTTCCCACGTGTATGTGTGTGTGTTTGTGTATGTTTATAAATCAAACCTCAGAGAGTGTGTGCATCAGCTACTTGGGCAGGGGAAATGAAGCACTGGTTGGACAGAAAGGGTGCTGGGGGTCTTGGCTTGGCTACTCAGCTGAGATCTCAAATCTATATCTGTGCCAGTGGGGAGTCCTATTAGGTAGCTGGAGAAAGAGGGAGAAACCAGCCCCAGACTGACTGTGGTCTCTATGTGCTCTTAAGGGAAGTTGCAGTTGATGCAGAAAGCTGCATCTGGAAATATTGTGTTTGTACCTCTCATCCTCCCAATGTGTGTCCCCCACTGGTAATAGTTGGGAGGATTGGGGCTCCATGATTACTGGGCCAGTGGTGGGGCATCACAGGTAGCATTTCTGTTTTGGTGATTATTACATCTGTTCCATTCAGTCATTTCCAAAGATACCCATTTAAGTTAATTTTTATTCAAAATGTGGCCTTTAACAGAAGTTACTGGACTTATGTTTGATTGAAATGTATGCATACAGGTGTTACTATTTTAATAATTAATTTCAGTCCCATATGCAGTTGTATAAACAAATTTACACTGCAAATGTGAACAGTATTTAATAGCAGATTTACGGATAATCTGCAATTCTTACTGGTAATTCCTTGCAATCTGTTGTGTAACTTTGGAAACCTATGGATTTAGAAACTATCCGTATATACTATGTTATGTTGATATTATGGATATTTCTTAATTTATGTTTCTTAACAAAACTGTTAAAATATATGCTGTTGTTGTTACCAATGTTTTTTCAATGATGCTTCTAAACAAAGGTGTTCTCACTACAGGCTCAATATTAACAGATCCATACTGTCTGTGGCCTTTCAATGGATCCTGAGGTTTACCTATGCTTTCTGTAAGTTGTTCAATTGTTACCTTCTTTAGTATTTTCTTGCCAGTCTTTTTTAGACTCCTGTGGCATGATGCTGTTGCCATTGGACCTCCTTTCTACTTATATGTAGTGTAAGGGTTCTAATCCCACTCATGACCTGTAAAGATATTACAAGTTGTGTTCATTTTACAAATGTTATGCATGAAGACATTGTTGTTACTTTGTATATGTCATGTTAATATTTGTCACAGTGTCATAAAGACGTTTGTATTGCACAGGAATGCATACTGTTTATGTTGACATATGCTGTCCACAGACTCAACTGGATAAATGGGCTCACAGGAATACTATCATGTGCATACCACTGTCTTTCAGATAGCCAACTATCCTAGGGTTGACAGATTCTCCCCCCAGGAAAATTAAATCATAATTGATGCTCTCCAGCAACATGGACATATACTCCTTGGCCATTCTGACAATACACTTTGGAGTCATAAAATCTGGACTGAACTCATCAACATGATAACTGCAGTTGGAGGTTACAACTGATCCCATGATGCCTGTAAATTATGCTGCTTAGACATGATTCTTCATGCAGCCAACAGATTAAGATGACATCACAATATTTCTGGACTTACTGCATACAGCAGTGGGAGAGTGATGCATATCCAGGGTCAGATCGAAGCTGGAGTGCCAGTTCGAACATTTATTTACTTAATTTCACATTTGGTAACCATGATAGTCTGACTGGTCAGAGATTGCCCATTTTCAGAGGAAGCCTGGGGAAGAAAAGCTCAACAATAAGACAGAAAACCACAAAACATACAAAAGTTACAATTAAGGATAAGTTAACATGTCAGAGAAAAATACAAAAAGTGGTAAAGTATTTACATCAAGGTAAAACGTTATAATTAAGTAACACAATATATATACATTTTGTTAGGTGGAAGGTGCTAGCTGGAAATAGATTAAAGAACTAAGGTAGTAGTTAAGAGGAAAGGGAATAAGGTTAAAGATAGGTTTTGGAGTAGTTGAACTATAGTTAGAGGAATAAGTGACAAAAGACTAGGTGGGGGAAGAACCCAAGCATATCCAGGATTTAGAGAGATGTTCCTTAAGGAGGGTCTTGAAGATTTGGTAATGAGAGACTTGAGTGACAGACACTGGCAGGCTATTCCAGGTCTTAGCTACACAGTATGAGAAGAGGGAGTGTCGTTTGACCTTAGTGCTTTGTATAAAAGTGGTTTGTCAGAAGAGCAAAGTTCTTGCTAGGGAATACAGTGTTGTAGTAGAGTAGAGGTGGCCAGGGAGACTAAAGGGTTGTAAAATAACTTGTGATTTAGTAGTAGTTGATTCATGATAATTTGGTGGGGAAATTCAAGCCAGTTTAGTTTTCAATGGATAGGCAGTGGTTTGCCTTGCAAGGTTGTTCCGTAACAAATTTTGCAATTTTGTGAAACACTGACTTAATTTGTTTATAAGGGAGGAATTTAGTTCAGTTGGAATAGGGGAGGCATAAAGAAGGGAAGGTAAGAGGTAAGCTGCAGCAAGTTTAGTTTTAGAAGAGTTAGTTTGGCCCTATATAACATGCCTAGTTTTTGATGGGTTAGTTTGATGGTATTATTTATGTGCAGATCAGATTTGAGATTGTTGTCTATTGTGACACCTAATAGTATAGAAAGAGGAACAACTTTGATTTTTGTATTGTTTAATGATGTTATTTTAAAGTTTAACTTGTATAGAGAATGTTGTTTAGGAAAAAAAATAGAAGGAATTTTGTCTTCTTGGGATTTAGTAAGAGTTGGTTGTTGGTAAGACAGTTCTTGATGGAGTTGAAGATGTATTCTGTTAAGATTTGTAGTCAAGTAGAGGCTGTTAGAGGAGCAGATAAGAGTAGAGTTGTCAGCATATTGTATAAGAGTAGTATGTTTGGATGCAAATGCAAGATTGTTTATAAAAATGTTAAATGAGAGAGCCTAGTCAAGCCCTGTGGAACACCAGTGCTGACAGGTAAATAAGGGGATTGAGTGGCATCCCATTTAACATATTGGTGTCTATTGGATAAATAAATGGAGAATCATAAAATTATAGTATTGTCGGTAGAGCCAAGGAGAGAATGTTATGATAAGAGTTTGGACTGAGAGACAATATCAAAAGGTTTATCGAGATCAAGGAAGATGGTTGAGACAAAATAACCTCTATCTCTTGTTTTATTAACTTCTCAGTGAAGGTTAAAAGAGGTGTAGTGGTACTATGTACATGTCAGAATCCATGCTGAGAGACAGAGATGTTATTTTCAATTAAGTGATTAAGGAGTTGTTTGTGGATACATTTTTCAATAATTTTAGATAGTGGTGACAGTATAGCAATAGGTTTGTCATTAGATAATTCTGTTGAGTTCCTGTCCTTGTGAAGTGAAATAATAAAGAACTTTTTCCATAGGGCAGGGACATAAGCTTAATTGATTGATCTATTGATGAGTATAGAGATAGGGTAGGCTATAGAACCAGCAGCAATTTTTAAAAATTTATTGGGGAGATTATCAGAGAAAGAAGAGTAGGGTTTGAGATTACTAAGGAGTTTTTTAATGAGTGATGCAGGAACAGGTTTGAGAGTGAACTAATGCTGAGAAGAAGATAAATAGGGGTAGTAGGAGTGGAATAGAAGCTGTTTGTTATGGTTGCAATATGTTCTATGAAATAAGTATTACATTGGGAGGTAATGTCTGTGTTAGAATGGTTGGTAGAAAGTTGTGGAATAGAATTTGTGCTAGGTTAGAGTATGCTTTTAATATTTTGCTAGAATATCTTAGGATTGGATTTCTTTATATGTTGAGAGTCTAAATATTACAGTTGTTTATCTTTCCTTATGTGGTTTTTGGCTAGATTTTGCATTTCTCTATAGTGTAATAAATTAGTAAAGGATTTATTTATTGTGTATGTTTTCCAGGCCTTAGCTCTGTTGCACATAATGGATTTTGTGTATGATGAGAGCCAATGAGAAATATTACATTTGGCTATTTTAGTATGGGCTAGGCCATTTAATATGTCTAGAAATATTGAGTTGAAGTTATCTACTGCTTTGTCAAGGGGTGTGTATTTAAGGGAAGACTAGTTCATAGAGCTCAGAATATTGGTGAAGGTAAGTGGGTGGAAGTTAGTTAAGTCTCATATTCTTTTATAAGTGTATTGTTTGTAGGGTTGAGATATAAGTCTGGTGGTAGTGGTAGGGTGGTGATCACTAACAACATCATGGAGAATTGCTGATTCTGTTTAGTTATTTTGGTGGGATACTAAAATCCAGTCAATAGTTGAGCCAATAAGGTTGGATGGATTAGTATGACTGGGATGACATATTAGTTGGGAAAAGCCAAAGAGGTTGATGTTGTCATTTGGCAAATATATGGAGAGTTTTAGCCAATCAATATTAACATCACCCTGGATTATGGTTTAACAAAAAAAAATGAGAGAAAACCTAGGATAATATATTTTCTATGGTAGATAAATTGTTACCTGGTGGGATACAGAGAGCAATTATAGTAAGAGTTTTCTGTTATTTAGCTTAAGGTTAGAGAAGAATAAGTCAGCACTACTGAAATCATGAATGGGATGGCTATAAGGGGCAAGGGAGTGATAGGCAGGGTAAATTATGGAAACTTGCCCAGCTTTTTTATTTAAACAGTCTATTCTAATCATGCTAAATTCTAGAGGAATTACTTCAAAAATTTTAATGTGAGGTTTGAGCCAAGTTTCAGAGATTAACAATATGTTGCAAGAATAAATGGTTATCCAGGAGTGGAGCTCATTGATTTTATTGTATATGCTATGTATTATTTATAGAGAGAATTTGAGTTTGTTGAGTTTTGATGATTTGTGACTAGAGGAAGGAGGGAGGTGTTAGCTGGACCTGGATCGTGGTAAACTTCACTGCATAGTGATAGCAGATTTCTGAACAACTGAGAGATACTGATTTTGATTCTGGGTTGAAGGCAATGAGCTTGTCTTTTGGTGGATGAGTAGGGTAAAGAACTATTTTGTGTTTAGTGAAGAGTAAAGGAGAGATTTTACAAAGGCTAGTGGTAATTGACAAAGAGTAATGAGGAAAGTGATGGTATTCAGTGGGTGTGGAGGTAGGAGAGATTAGTCCGGGTGAGAGAGGGATGAGGTAGAAAGATAGATGAGAAAGAGACAAAAGGAGTAAAGTAAGGAGACTTAGGAGTAGCAGGATAAAGTAGAAGGTAAGTAATGTACTGAATTAAAAAAACTGTGGGATTAATAGAGAGTTGGGGGAGTGTTGAAAGAAGTATAGTTAAGCAGAGTATTGATAGAGTTTTGATGTAGTTGAGGAAAAAGGAGCTGTCAGTGTAGAGGTAATCTGCAGTACTGTATGACAGAAAATAATATAGTACTGTGAAGGTAAGTGATATTGAAGTAAGTGGTAGTAGAGTGTGAAAGAAAAAAATTACATTTGCAGAGAACTGGGAATATTTGGAGTATTGGACAGCAGCTGTAAGGTGAACTGGGATACTATAATTTCCAGTTTAGAAGCTAGTGATGTTATAAAGGAGTTAGAAGGAGGTGCAGGTAGAGTGAAATAAAATATAGGAAGATTGTTAGGAGATTGGAAGAAGATGTAGAGTGATTGTAGTAGGAAACTGAAAGTGAGGTCTAGGAAGGATAAAATAAGATAAGAACTAAATTAAAAAGCGTAGTTAAGGACAGAGGTAAAAAGGATATGGAGTGTAAGGTTTGAGAAGTGTGAGTAGAGCAAGATGTCATATGTTTAGAAGGAGAGAATATGGAGGTGGACTGAGTTAAAAGGGGGAGTAGTCAGAATGAATTGATGGTGGGAAGTAAAAGGAATTGATACTAGAAGGGTAGTGGTTAGGTAAATATAAATGTAGTGATAGTAGGAGTGGGTGGGATTTGGGGGTAGGGTAGGACACTAGAGCGAGCCTGCCCACAGCATGGCCAAACAGACCAGATAGAGCCAATGAGGTAAGTCATCCAGGAATAAAAAAAACTATCTGTAAAACAGCAGTGATTTATGGAGGTAAAAGTAACATAGAAATATAGAGATACTTTGAGTGATTGGTAAAACTACAAGGTGGGGGTAGCAAGACTGTTGATGTTTGTTTCAGTTTCAGCTAGGCTTAGGTGATTATTTGAGTACAAGGTATGGAGGTAAAGGCCTGTGGAAATAAATAGAATATAGCTTCAGAAAAAACAAGCTGCTTTTATGGAGGGCCAAGCTAACAAGTTGCCATTACATAGCAGTAGAGTGCTCGCTCAGCTGTAGAGTGCATGTGGTATTTTTGAACTACATCCACTAGGTTAAAATACAGGGTCTATATTACATGATTGAATGGTCACAATAGTGAATGCTTTAAAGAGCGAAAATGCAGCACATCGAAACCATTATTGTGGGGAGCTGCTGCCCCACACCTCCCGCTAAATACATATACCAACTTCAAGACTGCACTACTGAGGAAAGGGCAAATATTCCATTCTTCACTGTACCACCATCCCACAAAAGTACTTTGGTGTGCTGCATTTTCACTCTTTAGAGCATTTGCTATTGTGATCATTCAATCATGTAATATAGACCCAAAATACAAACAGTGATTCAAAATAGAGGATACAGGCAAATATTAGTGCAGCAGGATATAGTTTGATAGAGCAATCACCTAAAAGCTTTATTAGGGTGTTTTGCCAGAGGAAAAACTCAATTTTATACTTGGGAAAATGTCCAGCCTTGTTAGATTCCGTGCTGATGCCAGGGATGTTAAATCATACAAGTGGGACATTAAGATGGGTCTTCTAGGCAGGGAGTTTGCTAAAGAGGGCAAAGGAAAAAGTAGAACATTTGGGACAGATAGTCTTACAACATAAGAACAGGAACAGAAAAAGGCAGATTGGTGCAAATGAAGGATTTGACATAATAGTAGCTAGCAGTTGACAACATAATGAATAAAAGGTAGTACAATGTAAAATAATAGAAAAAAGCATTTAATGCAAATCTTAGTCTCATCATCTACTGCTCCACAGACTCATAAGCATAACATATAAAGGAAAAAATAAGACCCAAAAGCATGCATGTACAGACAGGACCAACAGGTCAGAATTTACAGACCACAAATATTCATATTGGTAACCAGAACACAAATATCAACTGCTTAACAGTTTACTGTATGCAGAACTATGGAACATGAAAAAACACGAGTGCAGTAAAGTATATAAGATTTAGAGAACAGTGACCAAACAATACAACTAATTTCTCTTGGCATCAGAAAAAGGGCTGTATTTCTTCTAAGAATGCATTTAGACACAGTGCATGGCAGCACCCATATAGGTAAAAGAATACATAATACAAGAACAGTGAATTGCATTCAAAACATATGTAGTGACTAATGTGTTCACCATACAGCAAGTTACATTCACAGAGGTCAGGGAGAGATGATTAAAGAAAACATAAAAACTATAACACAAATAGAAGACAAATACCTGTTGCTTGAGCACACTGTCTAAGGCATAACAGTGGGGATGGACTCCTACATGGATCACAACACTTTGAAAATGACACCAGATACCACTAGGTTATATATGGCATAAAGCATACTGGGAAGGAGCAGTGTGTTTGATGAATTATTGGGGGAGGAGATACAAGAAAAGAAAGGAAGAAGTGGAGGACCAGGGAGAGGAATAACCAATGAGGTGAGTCATCCTGAAAAAAAAATATCTGTAAAAAGCATTGATTTGCAAAGTAGAGGTACCATAGAAATACAGAGATACTTTGAATAAAGAGGGATTGGTAAAACTACAAGGTGGAGGGGACAGGACTGTTGACATCCATTTCGGTTTCAACAAGGTTTAGGTGCTTATTTGAATGCAAGGTATACAGGTAAAGGCTTTCTAGGGAAATTAATAGAAGACGGATTCAGAAAAACTAAGCTGCTTTTATGGAGGGACAAGCTAACAGGTTACCATTACGTAGCAAGAGTGTGCTCGCTCAGCTACAGAATGTGTGTGCTATTTTTAAAATAGAGCACTAGTTTAATATACAAACTGATTCAAAATAGAGGATACAGGCAAATATTAATGTATCAGGATATAGTTTATGTATGTCTTTATTTCCATAACATGACTGAGTATAGAGACAAACACTGCATATTGCTGTGGCATGCATATTCATCTATTGTTCTTCTTGATTTATATCAGCAGATATGAGCCATTCACAGAAGTCCACACAGGGTGAGGATAATGACAGTAAGTCTAATGGAATGCATTCATACAACTGAAGTATAGACAGCGCAGTTCAAATGACATGTGTGATGCTGTTTGTATTAATATTCACATGTCCATCTACTTTGGGACTAGAACAGCAGGTGAGTGTCTCCATACTGTTTCTGTGAGCACTATCCGTTATTGGCTCAGACTCATGTCATGTCCCTGCTGTTTACTGTCATATCAATATTTCTCTAAAATTGTACACTACAGGTACATCCAGTGGGGGCACAAGCTGTGCAGGTATAAGTACTGACAGACCAGCTATGTTACAGCAAAATTGTCATAGCTTTTATCAGTGTGTAGCACGCATGTAATATATGACATTTATGTCAATATTTGTCAACATAGGCCCATCTGGGGTACAGGTGCAACATCCGTTCTCATGCATATCTGCAGCCCCTATTACTGTGTTGTATATGTGTTGCTGTCACTATTGTTTTTGATACATATGTGACTGTGTTGTCCTTCTCTTTACTTTCCCACTGCAGGATCCGCAGTACAACCCACATCTCCACAGCAGGACTCTATCAGTATAATGCTATTAACTATCTTTTATACCTGCCATTGCTGATACTTCTATTGTTGTCCTCCATTAATACTATGTCCTTCTTCCCATTCCTAGGACAGTCTGCATCAACATCATCAAGTGCACAAACAAGTGATATGTCTATGTCAAACCTTCTGTATGTTTTAACTGTGTTCACATTGTTAATGGTGGTAATGATATAATATGTTTTTTCCCTACAATAGCTGAAGTTCATCCCTCTTCAACAGCACCGTGTTGTCAGGTCTGTGTTGTAGACCTCATACAAAGTCATTATTGCTATACATATATATATATATGTATATATATATATATATATATATATATATATATATATATATATATATATATATATATATATATATATATATATATATATATATATATATATATATATGGGTCCCTTCCAGAATTTTGAAGCTTAAAACTTTGTGATTCATATGATCAAAGACCATATGATCAAAGTTTTAAAACTTCAAAATCCTGAATGGAGATTAGCATACAGCACAGAATGGGAGATTTCCCTTTCTCTTGCTGTAGTATGATCTTGGAGTTGGTATGTTTAAGTAGCGGGGAAATGTGGGGGTGCAAAAACATGTTATGTGATGTGTTGACTGCTTTTTTGGGGGGTTTATTAATTTTGAGATTCCCAGATATCGAGGTTCTGAATTCGATATTCTGAACCTCAGGATTTTGGTCTTTCGAAATTAAGAAGTGAATCTATATATATATATATATATATATATATATATATCTATATATATATATATATATATATATATATATATATCATATGTCTTTGATGCTATCATGTCATGTATGCACATTGTCCTGATCTGTGTTTTTGTATCTCATAGCACATTAACTATCTGTATCGTCCATCAGCCCATCCACTGATTATGATGGGGTTTCAGATGTGTCTCAGCATGTTATTATGGTCCCTAGCACAGAGGACTTTCATGTGTTGAGAGAGTCCTCTCAAGATGTTGACAGTGACATTGCTGCAGCTGTAGCCCCAGATGTGGACAGGAACTTATTTTACCATTTGGGGGATGATGGGATATTGGATGTTGTATATGGTGAGGCTGTTGAATGACAGACCCCAGTTGAGATTACTGCTGATAGCAGCTCCCCACAACAACCTGAAACAAGGAGTCACAGTATATATAGGTGGGCAGATGTTGTGCATGGCCAAGTGTCAGAGGATGTCCATCTTCTTCTGCAGGCAAATGAATGGTCTCAGCAACAGTATCAGTCAGATGCCCATACACTTGCATGCCTGCATGTGGCATGGATCCTGTGATACACCAGCTACATGTGATGCATGAAGGACAGGAACACAGACATGGTGAAATAATGGTGACACTGGCCACTCAAAATGATAGTTTGTTAGCTGTAACCCGGTTGGTAGAAACCCTGGCCTCTATGGTACTTCACCAGTGTTGTAGTACAAGCAGAATTCTGCATTCTCTGATGGTGCTCAGCAGATTGCAACATAGCAGAGGCAGGCCACCTATCCACAGAACCACCCTTGGCCATCAAACGTCAGTGCTTTTGGTCCAACCTGCACAGACTTCCACTGCTGCTCCATCAGCTGTGGTCCCACCAGTCACAACAAGGCCTTCAACTCATAGTCATGCTCCTTCATTTCAACATGGTGTTGTCACACCATCAGTCTCATCTGTCAATCAACCAGGGCAATGTCTTTCTATAGATAGTCAGGGTAGAATGGACTGTGGTGTGAGACATCAGCGAGGTTGCCCTAGACTGTGTTAGAGTGTGTCCAACAGTGTCATAGACATAGCTGACTTATATTATTGAATTACCACTTTAATGTGATATATTTTTTCAGTGATTAAATATTCTGCATTATGTCCTGTGTGGTTTCTCTTGTTTACATGTTATTCTATTATGGAAATAGGGAAGTACAGCACTGATGTGTGTCCCTTATTGTTTTCCATACACTAATACAACAATCAGAGTGTGTATGCATACCTGTGTCAGTTGTGCCCTGCTTTGACAATCCTTGTTGTGACATATTTGCATATGTTCATATTGTAATATACTATGATGATGGTGTTATGTCTGATGTTTATATCTCCTGAGTAAGTTTCATTAGATGCAATCTGTGCTGCTGTGGTGGGGCAATGCCTGAACATAAATGTTTTATTTGTGTACTCATGTACATGCGGCTTGTCATGACTCAAAGTTGTCTGTCAGATGCTGCTGCGTTGCCTGGGCCTGCACTTGTGGTCACACCCTATATTGCCTACATCTGTATCTTCTGTCCCTTATGAACTCCTGCTCCTCCTCTCATACCTGTCTGATGTCCTCTTCAAACATCTGGGGTTCTTGGAGTAGTTCACTCACACTGACAGCTGGAAGACTGCCATGTGCTCTTCTTAGCATGTTGCACAGCATGGTGCATACTGTTATCATCTGTGCTGCCTTCTCAGGTGTGTATTGCAGTGTACCCCGGCTGTGCCCAGACATCTGAACCAAGCTTTCAATGCACCAAACAGGCTCTATGGTGATTCTGTTGATTGGATGTGCTCAGTTGTAGGTCTCCTGTGCAGGGTTGGTTGGTTCTCTGTACAGGGTCATCAGGCATGGCTCAAGTGGATAGCTGCAGTCACCTGTTCTGGGGATGAAAGCATATTTGGTAAGAATGGATATTGGTGTGAGGTTTATCCATGGTGTACATACTAGCTGTGCTCCTGTACTTATCTAGTAGTATCCCCTCATGTATTTCATGTTGCTGGAATGCAGTTCTCAGTCCATATGGCATCATCATGGACACTTCCAGGGTGTGTTGTCATGATGTTTGTATGTTGCCATCAGCTATGCTCACACAATTTGTCAGTTGATGGATGGTCAGCATTTTCTTTTTATGTATCTGTCTGTTTTAGGGTGCACTGGTGTCTTGATAGGTATGTATATGCAATCTATAGCACCGAGCACATGTGGGAAGTTTGCAGTGTTATAGAACTGTCTGATGCAATACAATTGTCCACTCCATGGGGGTGGATGGAAAGTGTATATAATCATACAACCTGCTGCACACTGCTTCCAGGAATTTTTTCAGGATTCAACTGGTATCTGATTGTGACACTCCCATAGAAACCCCATGTGTATCTGGAATGTTCCAGATTTAAGTACACTCAGACTGAGACACACTTTGTTTTCAAGGGGAAGGGGTTTCCTCTCAGGGTCTGTACAGATATGTGTGGGGCAAACTTTGAAGACAGGCTGGACAAGTTTCAGCCTAGGCAGTACCTGTCAGTTATTTAATGGTCTGACAACTGGTTTAGTTACAGCCTTGCTCTGACTCTAGCTGGCTGCCTTCTAGGGTGCACAGCCACAGCCTCATTTATGACTTGTATCACTATAGCCTGTTGCAGTTCATTAACAACATATTGTATTTTTTTTTGCTCTTTTGCTACAGAGTTATACAAAGTCTGTAGAATTAGTTTAATTCCTTGGGGTCCATAAAGCATATGCCAAAGATTTCAGAAGCAGAGTCAGAGTGACAGTTTGGCACATTTAAGTTGCGTTGCATGTGCATGATGTGTTTTAGAATCAGACTGGTGTGCATGGAATCTGTAATTATTCTACTTTGAATAGCTAAGTGTCCCCACTGCCTTCAGCATGTCTTCTGAAATCGCTTCCCCAACTGGTGCACTGTAGTCCTCCTTCAGCATGCTCCTCTATACACAAACACCTTCTGCTTCCCCAACTGGTGCACTGGAGTCCTCCTTCAGCATGCTCCTCTATGCGCAAACACCTTCTGCAAACTTTATAGAATCCAGCCTCCATGTCTTTAAGATGTACATCTTATTTTTAAGTGAACAGTGCAATGCATGTCTTCTGGGAAATTTCTGATATAATGAGTTTGCAATAACTTGATATGTCAATTACATTACCTTTTTATATTTTACATATTGCATATGACACCACAATATTTTGAATGCTCAATGCCATACCTCCCAACTGTACCAAATTACTCGGTTTTTACCGAGTTTTGAGGTCAAAATAATGGGGTGCCACGATTCCTGAGTAGCACTCCTTCATTTCCGATTTTTTTCTTTATGTTTTTATTTTTCGGGCTTTATGAGCTGACGTCATCACACACAGATTTTCAGCTCTGGTCCAAATGCTTTGCGAGTGGGAATTATTTACCTGCACTCCGGGAGGTGTGTGTGTGTGTGTGTGTGTGTGTGTGTGTGTGTGTGTGTGTGTGTGTGTGTGTGTGAACATGTGCATGCATGCATGCGTGTGTGTGTGTGTGTGTGTGTGTGTGTGTGTGTGTGCATGTCTGTGTGTGTGTGTGTGTGTGTGTGTGTGTGTGTGTGTGTGTGTGTGTGTGTGTGTGTGTGTGTGTGTGTGTGTGTGTGTGTGTGTGTGTGTGTGTGTGTATGCCCCCACTGTAATACACTTGGTGGCTAGCAGTACTTAAGCTCAAACCCTGTACCTTGGGTACAAGATAAAAAGAGCTTAAAGTCCCTAGCCACCACCACCACTTGTAAATTTGTGCCTCATATTTTTGATCTGTTCCTCATAAAATCTGTGGTTTTCAGGATTTTTGTGACAAATCACTGCAGGATTGAATTCATTACTAAATAATGACAGGCATTTTAATTTCAGACTTCATATTCTTCAGAAAATAAATGGTAACACAAAACATTTTATTCTAGCAATTTTCTAAGTTTATAAGATCAGTATTTGAAATTTGTCCCTATTTTGGGGCTGTATTCCCCCATTATTGGCTCTGTCCAGGTTTTTGTGCTAAGAGTTGAGAGCTATGGTGAGAAGTGAGAAGTGAGAAGTGAATTTGTATTCCCCACAATTATTGGCTTTGTCCAGGTTTTTTGTGCAAAGAGGTTGAGAGCTATGGTGAGAAGTGAGAACTGAATTCACTAAATAAAACTATTTAGGTTTCAGTCTTCCTATCTTTCAGGAAACTGCTGATATGGCATAGTGGTATGTTGCTCTGAGTGTAGAGTTCTGGGTTTAAGACTTGCCAGTGAAATGCATGGTGGCAACACAACATTTTATTCTAGCAACTTTCCAAAATTATACAAGCAATGTATAAAATATGTCCCTGGTTTTTGGCCTTTTGTACCCGCCCCCCCCAAAAAAAAACTGAAATTGAAAATAAGTGTGAGAAGCTGTGCAAGATGCCTATGGCTTACACTACCGTCATTCTATTTATAGTGTGGGTGTGGAAGTAGACTTTTATGATGGATATGTTCTGAATTGTACAGTTTTGTCATTATTGGTTCATGCATTTTGTTTCATTGTCTATGGCCTACTGGAAAATGCTCAAACAATAAATGCAAAATGCACACTGTCTAACAAGTGTGCTGTATTATACAAGGAATATAATTTAATAAAGTCAGGAAGGTGTATAAAAAAAAAACATGTATGTTTCTTTTTTGTGTTCAAGGGGCCAATGATTTGAAAACAGCCCAAAGGTAATCTTTATCCACCATTGGCCAGATGCATTTTCTTTGAATGTGGTGTGGATTTCAATGCTGTTTCAACGAATGTGAGTTTCAAGGGCAGATAATTTTTAATGCCAAGTCTATTTTCATGGTGAGACAGTGTTGCTTTGTTTAGCAGATGTCTATTGGTGTTTGTGCATTGGGCTGTAAAATGTAAAAATAAAATCCAAATAATCGTTGTATTAATAAAGCAGTATGCACACATTAGTGTTTATGGTAAATGGGGTAAAATAGCCAGGTAATAGGACATTCAAATGGCTGTAGGGGGACTCTGGTGCCATATTTTGGTTGTCTGTTCTTCAGTTTGCATTTGGAAGTTTGTATCCCACAATTCCATTGCAGTGGGTGAGGTTACATAATTATATATGCACATTTTATGTTAATCAGCATACAGTTTTGTACCGATTTTTCTTGGGCCTTGTCCAGATTTTTGATGTTTCCAGGTTGAAAGGTATGCGCAATGCTATTAAATACTAGTATACATATAATATATACGTATACACAGACATATTATGCTATTGTTCACTGAGTTAGTCCCACTAGACCAGTATCCTCTTTTCAGGGAAGTCTCAAGGTAATATTCATGCTGACATTTTGAAATTTGGCCATGGCACTGGGGAACTTCCCTTACTTTTTTTTAGGTAAGTGCCATGGGATCTTTTACATCTATATGATCTACCACCAACTCAATCAGATGAGGTCTCAGTTTACTGTCTCTTCTGAAAGATGGTGTATTCAAGAGTAAAGCACCCACATTATACTGCACTGTCAGTACTGGAAACATTAATGTAATCACCTGGAGTGGGAATAGAATCTACAGTTTTCTAATCTTCCAGCACCAAAGACAAATGTGAGTGGGTGCATGCGTGTCTGTGTGTGTGTGTGTGTGTGTGTGTGTGTGTGTGTGTGTGTGTGTGTGTGTGTGTGTGTGTCTATGTGTGTGCATGTCTATCTGTGTGTGTATGTGTGGAAACATTAATGTAATCACCTGAAGTGGGAATAGAACCTACAGCCTTTTGATCTTCCAGCACCAAAGACAAATGTGAGTGGGTGCATGCATGTGTGTGTGTGTGTGTGTGTGTGTGTGTGTGTGTGTGTGTGTGTGTGTGTGTGTGTGTGTGTGTGTGACATCTGTGTGTGTGTGTGTGTGTGAGTGTGCATATGACATCATGCACATGATTCCGTACAGCATGATTATATGCATATATATATCTCTTTGCAAGTGGTATGTAAAGATACCACCCAAAATCTGAAATATAGAAAATGTTAATACTGTTATTATCATATGGGTCAATGAAATATGGATATGCTTGCAGGTCATTATGTTTATCAAGACAATCTTATCGACACATACAGATATTTAATAATGGCAACACATGTTCCTGCAAAATGAGATAGCCGTAGAAATCATTGTAATCTGAAAAAGAAAGGAAGATATCACAGTATAAAGGCATTGCTTTGTTTATGCTGATATGACTGCAAATAGACAGCACACTGCTTCCTGCAAAGAAAAAGGCCATGAACTTAGTACAAATGAATCAGCCAGACTTTCAACCCAACATGGGGCATCTACAATACTGTGCATTAATAGCATACAGTTTCTGCAAAGAAGAGAGTCACTCCATGTTTATAGCATTCAATACAACTAAAATTAAAAAAAAAATTAACAGCTTGAAAACGTAATGCCGGACATCCGAGGTGCTCTGTTATAGCAGCACACATGTTCTAGATAATAGAAATGTCACTAGATGTCACAACACTCAAATGTCCTTGTGAAAGCAAGACCATATAAAGTCCTTGACACTGTGTACCCCAAATGCTTGAAAGCTTCAACATATGTGTTTCTGTGAGTAGAAAGGACAGCAAAGGTCAGAGCAGTCAAATGCATTTAGGATAGAAAAATTTTCTCAAAAATTCCAAGATGAATACTAAGAATAAAGTACAGTGCCAAGGCATGCATTTCTGACAATAGAAGCATTAGTACAATCATAAAATAATGCAGAGAAGAATTAAAATACACATAGAAACACTATACAACAATTACCAGTGTACGGAAACCATCACAGTACACAAGCATTTTGTATACAATGATTACAGAAGTACAGAGTTCAGGGAAAATATCCTGGCCAGAAGAATTGTGGGGCTGAGAGCAATATGTCAAGCTTGGAACATATATTACTATCAGAACGACACATGCTTGTGTGATTCCATAACAGATATACTGTGCTGTTTAGCTGGCTCGGGTAATTTGTTTAAATCAGTTTGCTTGTTTTCTATTCTTATATAAAAAATGCACTTTATTCATCTGTTTTTACTGTATTTGTGTTTCTTCCTATTTTATTTTGCTTTTGCTGCTTGTTCTTAAAAGCACTTAATTGCATTTATTCTGCTGCATTTATTACTGCTTGTTAGTAGCCTGATTAAATTGTAACTGCTATTCTAAGCCTTTGATTGAAGCACTTGGGCTTCAGACCAGCTGTTTTACATTAAGAAGGTTTGTGGTCTGCACTGTTGTGGCAGGACATCCTTCTATGGTGGTAGTTGCTGATTGAAGGCTTAGTGTCTGTTATTCTAAAACTGTATTAGTTCTGGTTTAAGCACTTGGGCTTCGGGCCAGTTATTTTACATTAAGAAGGTGTAGTCTGCACTCTTGTGGGAGAAGAGGGTAGATTCCACCCTTTTGAGCTGGGAGTTTCTGGTTAAAGTCTTATTGTGCCTGCTTATTTGAACTGTTTCTTTCTGAAATTGGTACGCCTTGTTTGCTGTAGCAGGGACTAAATTCAGACCTGCTGAATCTAGCTTTGGTTGTATAACTTGAGTACTAATCCAGACCATCGTTTTTTGGAGAAGGTTCCCCTGCACCCTAGTGGCAGGAGTGTGCAGTTAGAACTTGTCAGATTGAAGACTGCTGGAATGGGGCTCAGTTTTTAGCTTTTTATTGGGTAATTGGTTAATTTGTTTAAATCAGTTTGCTCATTTGCTACTGTTATATAAAAAAATACACTTTATGCATCGGTGCTTGCTAGGATTAAACTATTCCTGGCACCATAAAGTCTGCTCTTTAAATTTTCCCTTAAAACTAGCCAGTTTTTTTAGTTTTAGGACTCAAATCTGTTTCTTTGAGCTCAGAACTTGTTCAGAACTCATTGTAAGTACTAAATAAGCTACAACTTACTACAGCACTCAACTTTCCTCACTTGTCTAGAGGAAAACAGTTTTTAGTACTTAATAAATAAGCACCTATCCAGGCAAGTCTAAGGCTCAGCTCCCAGTGTTTTCTCCTGTCTATCTGGTGAATCTGGGTATCTTGGGGCAATGCAGTAATTGCCTCATGTACAAAAACAATCCTCTCCTCCTACCACCCAACACTACAACCTGTGAGAGATGCACTTATATAGCCAAACTGGAAGCAAAGCTCTCTTCACCCAAGAATGGACTAGACAGTCAAGAGGACAAGGTTAACACTTGCACCACACCACACTCATCACATACTTCCTCAAAACCTACACCACCAAAACAGACACATAGAAACACAAAACACACAGCTACATTCGCAGAGGCTCTCAATAAAAATCTGCTTAAGCAACATAGACCTCCAAAGCAGAAATATAATCAACCTCCACCCCCCAACACAACTCAAAAGACACATAGCCCACAAACTCAGTGTTCCACTCAACCACAGCCCATAAGGCATAACAACGTACCCAACACTCTAGTTATAGGTGACGCTATAATCTGGCACACTGATTTTCCACTCACCAGGCTAAACAAAGAGAAAGTTACTGTCAGCTGCCTGTCAGGTGCCAGTATCCACCACATAATGCACACACTCTGGTCACTCCACAACAAGTACAAATATGACTCTGTCATTGTCCAGGTTGGTGTGAATGACCTGAGATGTACCTTCCTGGGCTACATGAAAAGAGACATGGAGGAGCTATCCGATCTTGTAGCCAAGGCAGGTATGACCCTAGCCCTGAGTGACATCCTGCCATCACTGAGAATGATTCCACAGTACAAGGACAAAATGATTGACTTCAGCAATTGGCTAAGCTTCTGTTGTCATTCTAAGGGGATCCAGTATTTGTCTGCCTGGGATGACATGCTCAACAGACCACGATGCTTTGCCAGAGATGGCCTGCACCTGTCACCCTTGGAATTCTGAATACTGGCTATGGCTCTTGCCACCCTTATAGTGCCTTTTTTGGGCAAGGTTCAAATGACAAATTCACCACCATAACAGGTAAAACAAGCAAAATCTGAAGGTAATGCTACTCAATGCTAGAAGTCTAAACCTCAAAATGCATTCACTAGAGGTACTCCTTAAAATGGAGAACATCGACATTTGTGCAGTGAGAGAGAACTGGTTCAAGGCTCCAGAGAGCACCCCTGCATTACCAGGCTATAATTCATACCACACCTTTCGTCCACCTAACCTGGACTAAAACACTAAAGGCAGAGGCGTGTCCATATTCATTAAGGATATCCACACCTCCAGGCTAGTTGCTCAGCATAATGCATCCAAGATTATCCAAGTGTAGCTAACTCTGGGCAATACCGCAATCCAAATTGTAACTTGCTACAGATACCCCACCATGCCCCAGGATTCCCACTCCTCATTTCATGATACACTGGAAAATATTAGGGTACAACCCTACACCCTCATAATGGGCGAATTCAACTACCCCACCATTAACTGGGAAAACTAATCATGTACCAACTCTTTTGCTCAATGTTTTCTGGAATTCATAAATTCCAGTGCCTTGGATCAACTTATCCACACCCCTACCAGGGGCAGCAATATCCTAGACCTGGTCATTACCAACATGGCGACTGGTGCTCGACACCAGAGGTCAATTCCTTGTTGGTCAGATCCGACCACAAGCTAATCACCCTAGACATCCACATCCCGGCCTCATCCCCCATTAGGGAAATCACCATATCAAATTTCTCCAAACCCAACTTCATGCTTCTTAAGACAGAAGTGGCAAACTTCACGACACCCATGTAGATGGGCAATAGGGGTACGACTGCTAAATCCTACACAAATGCAGTTTATAAGCACTTACATGAGTGCATGGATCATGCTATCCCTAACAGAACCAAGATGCTATCCTCCAAAAAAAGGAAGCCAATCTGGTGGTCCCCTGCCATAAACAAGCTCTACAACAGAAGAAAGAAACTGTTGCAAAAAAGAGTAAAATCCCATGTTAGGAGGAACTCCCTGGTCAGCCTCAGTAAGAAGCTGAGATCCCTCATAAAATCCTCCAAAGCTAGTTATGAAAGCAAAATCACCACTGATTCTAAAGACAACCACAAAGTATTCGATAGCTATGTCTAGAATCTTAATGGCAACACTCAGATCTGCTCTGAGTTACAGCACAATGGCACTAAATATACAGAACCAACTGATATTGCCAACATCCTCGCAGATGGTTTCAGTGCTAACTTTACCCCTCTCTCACCCCCTAAAGGGCCCATCCCTATACCAGAAGAATGCAAAGTTCCTGTAATCATGGCTGCACAGGTGAAAACCACAATCTCCAAAGCCAAGAACACAGCATCCATGGGACCTGACAACATCCTAGGCTGTGTTCTACATGAACTACAGAATGAACTGGCACCCCACCTAAGCACCATGTTCAATCATAGCCTTACCTCAGGCTTTGTGCCCACTGAATGGCACACAGCAACGGTTATCCCACTCCACAAAGGGGAAGCCATCACAGACCCTGGGAACTACCGCCCTATTAGCCTAACTAGCCTGGTCTGCAAGACCATGGAATGTATCATCATGGAACTTATAAACCAAGACATTGGTAATCTCCAGACTCTAGACCCCACCCAGTTCGGGTTTGTAAAAGGCAGATCATGTCCCCTAAACCTAATAGACTTCTTTGAAGCAGTCACCAAGGCCTAGATGAGGGTAAGATGGTTCACACAATCTATCTAGATCTTGCCAAGGCTTTTGACACCATCCCCCACTCTGGAATTATAGATAAACTCACTAAACTAGGTATAAATCCCGATGTCACAAGATGGGTTGCCAACTGGTTCACTGACAGAACCCACACTGTGAAAGTAACAGATTCCAAATCCGACTTCAGACCAGTGACAAGTGGAGTACCACAGGGTTCAGTCCTGGGTCCTCTCCTGTTTGGTATCTACTTTTCTGAAGTACATGCTAACACAGACGGTCTTTGGCTAATGAAGTTCGCAGATGATTGCAAACTAGGAGCCATAATCGAAACTCCTAACAATGTGAAAATCCTACAAAAGGACCTCACTGAGACAGATGCCTGGTATCAAAGCCATGGCCTCAAGCTCAATGCTAAAAAGTACATTGTCATCCCGTTTGTTAAAAACTCTGTACCCATGAGCTACCACATAGGTGGTAGTCTACTTAACACTGAAAGTGTGATAAGAGACATTGGGACACAGGTGGGCAGTAGTCTTTCCTTTGATAATCACATCACCACAGTAGTCAGGAAATCCTTCTACATGGCACACCTCATCACAAAAGGTTTCTCATCCAGGAAAAAAGATGTCATTGTTCCCCTCTACTCATCACTCATTAGACCCATTATAGAGTACAACGCCCCTTTTGGTATGTACCTCACAAGACATCTACAACAAATGGAAAGCCCTTAGAAATACCTCACAAAGAGTATTACCAGCCTCAAACAGATGCCCTACGCAGACAGTCTCAAAAAACTCCAGCTTTACTCCATCGCATATCACCTACTCAGAGAGATCTCTGCCTAACATACAAAGCTATGTCAAACCCAGAGCTATTGGACATGCTCCACTTAAAGAAACCTCAATCCCTCCGAGCTACACGCTCTAGAGACCTAAACCTTGTCACCACAATAAACAGAACATGCTGAAGGGATAGATTCCTGTCCCAAAGACTTCCCATACTCTGGAACAAACTACCTATCTATATCAAACAAAGCTCCTCATTAACACTCTTCAAGAAAAATCTTGATGATTGGATGGGAACTAGGAAATTCACCCCGGGTATCACCTCTGAGGCTCTGCTCGACAGGGGCACAGGAAAATAATTTTCTTGTGTGGCGAAAGCCAGGGTACCTTTTTGGCTAGGCTTATATAGGCCCTAGAGCCAATAGCCTAGTACCTACCTATGAAACTATGAACCTATGGCTCTGTAGCACACAGGGATGAAACCATGATTATGACCCAACTCACTCGGGTTCCCAACTTTTATGGAAATGTATGCATGGTGGGGGGTCATACTCTAGTGGTTTTGCTCTTTTTTCCATGCATTACCAATCATAGAACACAGCTGATAAGCTAAAAGGATGTCTCAGGACACAGAACGAGTGTGGAAGTGATTGCACAGTATGCACACAAAAATGTATACATGAAACAAAAAAGAAAGGGGCAGAATGTGAGCTAGAAAAAGAGTATGAATATGCAGGGTAGATAGCTGCAATATAGACAGAACTGGTAAAAGACTGATTGGATGGGGTCTATATCATATGAGTGAATTGCACAAATTGTGAACGCTCATAATATCGAATGTACCTGACCTTATAGTGCTTTTTCTGAGATTGCGGTAAAGTGAAGAATGGGATATCTACCCTTTCCTCACTGTAGTGCAATCTCAGAGTTGGAATATATATTTAGTGGGGGTGTGGGGGGGGTGTGGAGACAAATCCCTCCGCAATAGTAAGTTTGAGGTCCAGTACGTTCAATATTATGAGCGTTAGCAATTTCTGTGATTCGCTCATATGATATAGACCCGATTGGATGTGGGTACTATTGTAGCAAGGTGGACCATTAGTGCTAGAGAAAAGAAAGGGGATGAGGCATCTGAGTCTTTACAAGGTAGATGGCTAGAAGAGGGTCTAAACACCTTGTGTACACTTCTTTTGATGATGCAGTCATCTTACATGATGACCCCCGCCAAAGCACATGGGTTTGCTCCATTGTCTGTGTCATACATTCACAGCTGAGGGCTATAATTTGCAGCATGTTGAGCATGTTACTGTTATACAGAATCTGTGAAAAATCTTCAATGCCACTTCAATACCCTCACAGACTGAGTGACTCACAGACTGGAAATATTTCTATGCTAGGGCCAAGCCAGGCCCAGGGGGAGGATGGCTCCCCTGTTGTAGAAGGAAGTAGCAGTCCACAAAAATCACAACAAATAATAGGCTGAAAAAAATGATAGAGTGGACTATTGTGGATAAGAAAAAAATGAGGTTTTGTTATTATTATTATGCAAGAAGCCCAGAATTTCTACACAAAAGATGTATGAAAAGATTAAGAGAGAAATTAGAGGAAGGAAAAATACTTCCACAAGAAAAACTGTCAAAAGCTTCAAATAAAAATGTGTATTCAATAATACAACAGATCCATGAAAAACACTATATAGACCAAGAAACCTTGTATCGTTTGGAAAAAGAAGCGACTGATGAAGTGCAAAAATTTAAAGAACAAAATTTAGAGATGTTTGAAGGGTATAAAAAAGAAATATGGACATGGGAAAGAACATCCGATATGGTGCAATATTTATGCAATGGAGAAAGCCAAATTAATCAATGCAAAAAAGGCAGCCCCAAAAATATTTGAAGAGAAATATAGGCAAAGGCATCCAGATATGGAAAATTTCATAATAAAAATAGATCACAAAGACGGAATGTAGAACACAAAATTAATCACGTAGAAGTTAAAAAAAATAGAAGCTGAAGTTATGGTATATTTGCAAAGTGAAGGTTCAGTGTAGAAAGTCTAACACAGGTCATGTCATAGTATGAGTGAACAACTAGTCCCCAAAGTAAGGGGAAACAAGAGGAACAGGGGACATCTGAAGAAGAGATATGGACATGAGAAAGAAAAAGAGAAGTAATATGGTGGAATATTTATGCAAAGGAGAAAGTAAAACTTATCAATGCAAAAAGAGCAGCTCCAAAGAAATTTGAAGAGAAATAGATGCAAAGACATTGGGATATGGAAAAATGTATAATACAAAAAATAAGAAAACAAAGAAGAAAAGTAGAAAAGAGGATTAGTAATGGAGAAGTTAAAGAAATAGAAACTGAGGTTATGGATTACCTGCAAAGTGAAGGATTTAGCGCAGAAAATTCAACTCAGACAACACAACAAGATAGAGTAATGGACACTCAAATAAAGGAGAAACCAGTGAAGCAGGAAGCGTCTAATCAGTTGACATATGAATATACTTTGGAGCCTCCCACAGGAAACCAGTACAGAGGTTCAGTTGGAGCTGTACAGCAAGGGAAAGAACATGAATCTGTGTCACCTCTGATATAGTCAATGCCATGGAGTGATAGGCCAGTGAGTTCCCATATGAAAGAGCAACAGATGACACAAGGTGAATCTGAAGAGAACATGGCACAGAAAGTAGCTCTGGAACTTTCTATAGAATGCCCGCAGGAAATGGCGAACAAAGAATGTGTCCTCAGTTTAGAAGAAAATGATCTAAGAGAAGAGTTACTTGATTTAATAGAGATGGATAGACATATTAAGATCAATGAAAGAAATAGAGTTCAGAAGGTCAATAAATCCCCAAAATTAGAAGTTTGATGAAACAAATGAGCACAGTAATTAGGACTGTCCATAGAGATTCATGCTATTTTACAAAAGTAAATAGGATACATTACTGTGCAGTTAAATTAATAAAAGAGAACACAAGGTAGTAAGGGAAAGGATGGGGAGAAATTGAATGCCATCATGGAAGTACTGAAGAGGGAAAACTATAAAGCAATTAAGATAAGAAGTGTCACTGTTAGAAGAGGATAGAAGAGGGAACAGATCAACAAAAATACTCAGAAAGATAGATGTGATAAAATCAATACACAGTATTATAACTGATCAGGATTTATCATGCACTATTGCAAATAAACTAACAATATCAGCACAGGCAGAAAAAATGAGATACACAGAAAAATATAAAGGAAAAGTACAAAATAAGCAATTTATTGATGACCCAATAAAGTTTTTTTTTTGAGAATTAGCAAACAAGGTAAAAGGAATTGAAAGACCACAAAAAAAGCCAGAAGAAATAGATATATTTTAGAGAAGTATTTATGAAGATCATGTGGAACATAACAAAGATGTTAAAATGATAGAAGAAGTAAAAGAAAGAATAAGAAGTTCAAATGTACAAGATATGAAATGGGATGAAGTAACGGCCAGAAAGATTGAAACAAAGTTAAGAAAAGCCTCTAACTGGAAAACCCCAAGGCCTAGATGCAGTACCTAACTTCTGGCTAAAAGTATTAACATCTTTGTACAAAGATTTAGCCATAAGTAAGAACTATTTATATGTGCACCCCGAACAAACACCAGCCTGGCTAATAACTGGAAAAACAATGCTCCTACTTAAGGGTGAACCTGCAAGGTACCCAAATAATTATAGACCAATAACTTGACTTCCAATGACATATAAACTATACACTGGAATTGATGCCGATAGAGTTTATAGTCATTTCGAAGAAAACTCAATTATGGCAGTAGAACAAAAGGGTAATAAAGTAAAGTCTTATGGAACAAAAGATCACTTGTTGTTAAAGTCATAGTGGAGAACTGTAAAAAGGGGAAGAATCTAAGTATGGCATGGATAGACTACAAAAACACATTTGATGGTATCCCACACTGATGGATAAAAGAGTGCTTAAAAAAGTATGATATACTCTACACTGATAAACTACATCACAGTGACCATGAAACAGTGGCAAATCAACTTGCAGTTAAGCCATGATAAAATCAAATTATTATTCCAGGGATAAAATTTCAAAGGGGATATTCCAGGGTGACTGTTATCACTGCTCTTTTGCTTTGCCCTTAACCTATTAAGCTGTCTGCTTAACAGACTAGGCCATGGCTATAATTTGGCTCCCAGAAAGCAACAAAGTGTAAAGACTTCTCATCTTCTCTTGATCAATGATTTAAAACTGTATAGCTCATCAGATGAGGAACTGAAAGCACAACTGCAATTTGTCAAAACTTTTTTAGATGATATAAGGATGTAATTTGGTCTTGTTAAATGTGCAAAAGTAGCCTTTAAAGCAGGAAACCTGCAGCACTAAAAATATCAGTCTGGGACAAGAATGTAATACAAAAGAACTTGAGCAAGAGGAAGTGTATAAATATTTGGGAATTGATGAAGGATCAGAAATAAAACATGAACAAATGTGAATAAAACTCAGTAAGGGATATTTTAAAAGACTTAAATTAACCCTGAAAACAGCATTGATATCTAGGAGCAAAGTTCAAGCTATAAACCAATTTTCTTTTCCTAGTGATTTACTGGCCCCAAAAGGTGTTGGATAGATTAGGCAGGAAAAGAAGAAGGATGCTTCATGCTCATCAAATGATTTATAAAAAAATCAGTTCATAGAAAGATTATATATCTCCCATTCCGAAGAAGGTATGGGCCTCCTTGAAAGTGATTACATGTATAGATCAGCAATTGTGGGACAGCATACATACCTGCTGACCTCTTAAGACCCCAAACATGGTCAAAGTTTTGACACATGAGGAGAATAAATCTAAGATGACTTCCCTTCTTAATCTAGCAGAAGCATATTGGTATCAAGCAGCAATGGAAATCAAACCAGAAGTAGATAAAAATCAGGCAGCAAATGAATGTACCAAAAAACAAAAGAAAGAAAGAATATATGGTAAAGGATCAGATGAGAAGGCCAGAAATGCGGAAAATGCATAAATATAGTTGCAAGTATAGAAAACTCCTGGAACAACCTGATGTTGATGAGGATCGAACACAGGAATGATTAAGGAGAGGCAAATTCAAACCAAAAGATGAAAGGTTAATATTGGTGGCCCAAGATAGTGGACTACATACATGTTGGTTTAGTCCACTGAACATGTGGGAGAAACAGACAAATGTAGGTTTTATAAAACAGAATTGGAGACAGTTGCACACCTTGCTGCTGGTTGTGACATACTAATGGTAGAAGGACTGTATACTGAAAGGCATAACAATGTGGCAAGACTGTTGCACTGGGGATTTTGCAAACATTATGATGCTGAAGTAGGTGAAAAACACTGGAAACATGAACCACAAAGCATAATAGAAAATGATGAAGTCTATATCACATGGGATCACCCATTAACAACAGTTCAAAAGATAGACATGAGAAAATCAGATATAGTGGTCCATGAAAAGAAGACAAAAGTAGCATTAATTACTGAAATCGCTACACTCAGTGACTACGGGTCTATATTATAACATCGAAGTCTAACAACTTTGAATGTTATAATATCGAACCCAGTAGAGTGAACGCTGGAAATAGCGAAGCTGCAGAACACCTAATACTTTCCTAGGGAAAGGATTCAGTGGGCCGTTTCTGCAGCTTCGCTATTTCCTCAACTGTGGAGTGAAGGTTATGGACCGGGTTATGGTAAGTGTGCGAACGAAGGTGAGAGTGCGATTGGGCATGGGTTAGGTGAGTTAGGGTTAGGGCGTGGGTCAGGTAAGTGTGCGATTGTGTGGACGTGTGGGTTAGAGTGGGGTAGGTGAGTTACGGTTAGGGAGTGGATAAGGTGAGTGTGTGACAGTGACGGACCTTAGGGTTAGGGTTGGGTTAAGGTAAATGGATAGCTAGTGGTGTATGTATGGTTTAGTGTAGGGTTTTGTGAAGTGTGTGTGTGGATTATTTATTTTGGTGTGCTTGTGTTGTGTGTATATTTGTCGGAACAGCAAATTTTTTCCTTGGGAAAAAATTTGCTATTCTGACTGTTCGGTATTCTGGTGTTTTGCTCTACTGGGGTCGATATCATAACAATCAAAGCTTTAAGACTTCAGTGTTATGATATAGACCCGTGACTACAATGTGTTGCATACAGAGAAACACAAAGTCATAAAATATCAGGTTTTGCAGGCAGAAATGAGAGCAATGTGGAAGAAAGATACCCCGAGAGTCCCAATAGTAGTAGGAGCAATGGATCCTATAAATACATCTACAGTCCTATTTAGATATGTTACAGATACATGTAACTCCATATATATTGCAGAAGGAGTCATTACAGGGCACATTGTGGTTGCTGCGAAGAGGACTTCTGCCTGACATCAAAGACTGAAACAATACTAATTTTGTGAACTTTAATCATACTTTAGCTTAGGAATGGGTTCTATTCCTGTCATGGTATTAAAAACAGAAAACATATGGAGAAATTAAAAAACTGAGTATTGACTCAGCACTGACACACTTGTTGTACAGATGTACATTCACTTTTTATACAGGGTTGCACTGGTACATGTTTATGGAGCAATGTACACTGACTGTTTATTATACCATAGTATCTTCTTTATAGCTTATAGCTACTCTATAAATTATTAAAATAAAATTGCATTTTATTACATACAGGAGGGATAGATTCCTGTCTCAGAGACTTCCCATACTCTGGAACAAACTACCTATCTATATCAAACAAAGCTCCTTATTAGCACTCTTCAAGAAAAATCTTGATGATTGGATGGGAGATAGGAAATTCACATTGGGGATCACTTCTGTGGCTCTGCTCAACAGGGGCACAGGAAAATAATTTTCTTGGGTGGCGAAAGCCAGGGTACCATTTGACTAGGCTTATATAGGCCCTAGGGCCAATAGCCTAGCGCCTACCTATCAACCTATGAACCTATTACCCGCTGACGAAGTCCATAGAAGAGGTAGCTTTTAAATTAATGTAATGCTTGCAATCTCATTCATACATAGGTGCAGAACCTTCGTCATTAGCAACACTAGTCAGGTGGTCAGACACTGAAGTGTTTTTCTCTCTCTCTCTCTTCCATTGTGACTTTCATATGTAGTTCTTGGTTAACTGGCACAACAAATTCCCTACTCTTCTCAACAGTCTTTTTGTGTGGAAGTAGAAAAATGAATCCAGGATATTGTCTCATAGTCTTCATTTGCTACATTAAGTCAATTGCATGTCATAACCTGCAGGATCTAGATTCACTCCAAGTGGAGTATCCATAACCAGCTGATCCATGTCACACATGACCAGTGTTCCAGAAGGAAATGCCCTACTTATTCCCTTGGCCCCTATGCATATCTGGATCTGCTTTATCCATATAATTCTAAGAATCCGCTTTGGACTTTCCCCCTTGCATTTTGTAAATACATTGGATCATTTTCCTTGAAATTTTCTTGCATTCCTATTTAGTTGCAACATTTAAAAGTACTGTTTCTTTTGCAAAGAATGATAAAGGCTTGGTTTCAGCATGTCCAGCATGCCTCTGATAACTTTGCTTAAGAATAGTTTAGCAAGTGTCTGTCCTGTGGTACAGTCTAGGAATTGTTTTGTGTTGCAGTACAAAAGTAAAATTCCTCTTTTCATTTCTAACATGGCATTTTTTTATATTTCTTCATACTTTTCTTGAAAGTTCCATGAATCTCTTAGATAACTCATTTTTTCAGTGTGTTATGGTGCCAAAGTGGAATAGATTATTCCATTTTGTTTAAAAAAGTTAGTAGATGTTAATGATGTAAATTGCTTTATTTATTTATTTATTTATTTATTTATTTTTACTTTGTTGATGGGGTTAGTCTCACTAGCCCAGTGACCTCTTTTCAGGAGAGACCCAAAGTGGTGTTAATACTCACTCACTAGGGGAATTTAAGCCAGGACTCCAGGAAACATTCACTATTTTTTTAAAAGTTCAATGGCATCTTTTACATCTACCTGCGCTATTACTATCTTGGGCAGATACTGAGCTATCACTAACTTGGGTAGATAGGACTTCAGTTTAATGCCTCCTGCCACTGACAATATGTTCAGATAAAAGATAGAAAGAAGGTATTTCAGTTGAGTAATGGTTGTCTGATGTGTGATTTTCTGCATGCAATACACTTTGACCATTTTGAATATGCATCCAATGCCATCACAAATATATTATTTATCAAGGGTCCTGTGAAATCACGGTACATTTTTCCTTTACCAACTGGATATTTCCAGAGGTACAGTGGTGCTTATCACATATACTATGTGATTTGACTGACTCACATTTTGATTTTTTTTCATTTCTGATAACAGCTCTGCAATCATTGTAACACTTTGCAAAAGTCGCAAAGATGCTCACTTTGTCACTACCCAATAATCAGCAAATCATAGAAATGTACAGCTACATTCAAATCCTTGACTACGTTTTTCACTATTCTTTGAAAAATAAATGGCATTGAGTTTATGACAAAAGTCAGCTTATTATACACAAACAGACCACTGTGCTATACTTTTAGCTCTATATTAAAAAAATAGTTGCTCTACTCAACATGACCATCATCTCCTCCTGCAGAGAAAGCAGATATGTCTCAGTGCTTAAAGCCTGATACTTTATAATCAGCCCTGGTATGGATGGTATGATCCTTTTTTTTCTAAAAGGACCAAACAGAGTATCCTGCTAATTATGCTTTTCTGCACTAATATTGATTGTCAGACTTTTTAAGCACTTACTGTACTGATCCAAACTCATGTAATACAGTTTGACTCACAAACTTAATTTCTTTCCATTTTAATGCCAATTTCTGCTGACAGTTCTTCCAACAGAATGCTGGTCCCTCACATTTTTCCACAACCAGAGGTATCACTACGTTTTGGTTTTCATAGCATAATATAGAAAGCTTTTCACTAAGCACAGTGGGTCAGATTCCAAAACAATCGCTCTCAGTGTAAGTCTGCTTTTATTCCAAAAGACTTGTCTGTGTAAGTGACTTACTTCATTGTAAGATCTGCCCATAAATAGGCTACATGGTCAGATTCCAAAAGACCTGCTGTCAGCCTGTTCTCAGTGTAAGTGGTCACTTGCACTGAGACCAAGTCTTTTGGAATCGGACCTGAGGTTGTCACTGTGTATCTTTCAGGTTTCACAGTTATATCCTGCAAAAGATTTCTTTGAAAACAATGCAAGAAACATTCATTCATTCATGTATAATATGTAATGCTGCTCATGTAACAATATCCATGTCCACCCTTTTATCATTTATAATGTAGGCACCATCATAATGACAATAAATATTTCACGTTTTGCAACATTTGTCTTTATCTTGACAATGCATATAGCACCATTTTTCCTTCTTGCATACTTTCTTCTGGAGTTTACATTAGGAAGATAATTTTATATGACATACAACATGTTAAATTTGATTCAGATAGTAGATTTTTCTGGCAAGCTTCATTATGAAAGCCATTCATGAACCTGTCTCTGCCATATAAAAAATGAACAAAACTCACACCTATGAGCACTTTGTTTCACTTCATCAGTATACTGTGTCACTGTTTCATTAAGCCACTAAAGTGATTAAAAAACTTTTTGCAATTACCAGCAATCTACTTAAAATGTTCTGTAACATTTTAACAATCAGTCTGTAGAATTTATTTTAGGATGTTTGTGACTGAACCAATATTTGAAGTAAACTGCAAGGGGACACACTCATAATGATGAGTTATGTCAGTATGTCTTTCCCCAAAGCAATTTATTTTAACTCAGAAATGTCCACTTCTTTAAATATACATACACAAACCATGACTCTGTTATGCTTTTTATTTTATTATTTCCATTTCAGCCATTGAGATTCTTGCTACCACTCTTTATGTCAATTTTATTGTACATATTTTGAAGAAATTTGCAATAGGTCCAAGTAATAATACTGAATTCACTTTACAAAAACACCTCTCCTGTTGCAGACCATTTCAATATCTTTGCATCTGACACCACTGTCATAGAAATAGTGCAAGAAACCAAACTTCTAAGAATAATCATTGACAATAAACTTTCCTTCAACCACCATATACAGCAAAATATAAAGGAAACTCATGAAAAACTGGGACTCTTATATCAAAACAAACATTTTTTAACCACAGCAACCAAAGTTTCCCCTAGCAAAAACATTTTACTTCCTTCCCTTCTTTACAGAGCCCCTTTCTTCACTAATTTACAAACTTCTACCCTAAGCAAGATGGAGCAGTGCTACCACAAAGTAGCTAAGTTTACAGCAAGCTCTAAATACCACAGACAATACTGTAAGGCGTTACTAG
Source organism: Protopterus annectens (assembly GCF_019279795.1). Classification (NCBI taxonomy): domain Eukaryota; kingdom Metazoa; phylum Chordata; order Ceratodontiformes; family Protopteridae; genus Protopterus; species Protopterus annectens. The sequence continues at coordinate 557,210,341 of NC_056726.1, read as the reverse complement.
AACTAAACTGGCTTGTGCGTCCCAGCCGACTTGCTTTTATTCAGCTAACCACTTTGCACAGCCTTATTTACAAGCTTATTGCCTTCCCTGCTCTAGCCAACTTAATCACACCTTATGCACCAAATAGATCCCTATGAAAAGAAGACAAAAACATCTTAGCTATCTGAAAACCCACAAAACAAAAAAAAAAACGGGTCACTCTCTGTATTCATATTCCAACTATAGATTTCACTACCTCCTGCTATTAGGTCTATGCCTGGCCTAACCCTCTTTAAAGCCTCTTTAAAAAATCATCTCAAAAATGTATGGCTCTGCTCCTGTATAAATCCAGTGTAATGCTCAGCTCTTCCTCTTCTTCCACTCTAGCTTCATTTTCTTTTCTTCTGTTGCATCTCACTCCTTCACAGTCTACAATATCCTAGTGTCTCTCGAAACTCCTTCTCTGTTTCTATTCCAGACTAGCTACTGCTCAGTCTGTAATGCCTCTATTCTTCTTAACTCACTCACTATCTTTCTGCATCACCAACTCTTCTATTATTTTCTTAACTGAAACCAACATTTTATTTTTCATGTACCATAACAACTGCTGTCATACATTGTACTACCTACATACTACGTTTGTACATTTTATCTGCCCAGAGGCTATGTATATGTTGTTAGAATGACTAAAATTTTCTATAATGATATAGCTGTATAGAATTATCCAGATATGTAGTATATCGTGTAACCTAGTTTACTCTCTATCAACTTATTTTTGTATAGTATTCCTCATGTCACTTGTATTGTTTATGGACTATAATGTATTTGTATTGCACTGTATGTGGAGCTTTACTCCCTGGGCCTCCACTGAAAATGGGTTCTATAGACCCAGACAGACCACCCCAGTAAACAAATGTCAAATAAATAAATAAATAAATATCCCTGACTGGCCAACAATGAGGCAATGGCCTAACCCACTTTGTACATGCACTGTCACATTATAGAGGGGGATGCAGATTTGCTTTTAAAGAGCTTCATGCATTGCTCATTACAACGCAGTTACATATATTTATCTGGGTTCTTTCCCATCCCTTTATTCAGATGTTTAACAGAGTCCACTGTAGCTAACATCTGATCAACAGTTTAGAGGGCATTGTAAAGTTCATCAGCCAGTAGCTTTACTTGTACAACACAATTCATTGTGCAGTTCAAACTCAGAAGTCATGGGAATCAAACTCCTATTCACTGAGGTGCTGTGCTGGTGCAGGAGGGGGAATGTATGCTGAGTTTACATTCTAGGTGCCCTGGGACCTCATCATGAGAATACAGCGCATGATCTCTAAATGGAGGATCAAAGGTGGAAATATAAGATGGTGTAGTGCAAAATGCTCCAAATGCAATATCAAATAAACAACATAAGAATCAACTATGCAGTTTGTTCTCGTTATCCAACATTTCATTTTGCATGCTTGGATGCATAGTGCCAGGTTACAGTAAGCACATCACAGAAAAATCCATCTTATAAATATGCACATTTTTGATGTTACCAATGACTTTGGTGATCTCTTATTGCCTAGTGGTTCTTACTTTGCATTTTCCCCTGTATCTTGAACAATTCATCAGTTGTGATTGCTTGCTGGATAGGTCTGTACTGTAAGGGTCTGCCTGTATCTTACTACATTTCTGCCTTGCTGGCCTCTACAAAGTGGCAGTACAGCAGCAGGGAGTTCCCTTCCTTCCATCCAAGGCAGATGAATTAGCTTTGAGCTACTCAGTTTTGTGTCCTTAGCTCGCTTTTCTAACCTAGGAATGTTGCCAACCCTTGTCATTGGTGTCACAGAATAATACTTTATTTCTACAGTAGACGACTTTATGAACCCTTGTACTCCATGATGAACTATTTCCTAAGAGAAATTATACAGTCATACAGGACCTGCCTCAGAAAAACCATGAGTCCATCCCTCTTTATGTATTAATGTATGTAACAGATCTAACATGTCACCGAGAAATGTGACACATCATGGATGTATGAGATCATCCATGACATTTGTGTGGACCCTGAGCCCTGATATACCACAATTTAACATATTACAATGTACTGTAAATGTAATACATGTTGTATCTTTCGGCTTTTCCCGGTTAGGGGTCATCACAGCAGAACTCCGGTCCACTAATGATTGTCAGTAGATTTTTACGTACCGAGTAGCCAGCCCTGACACACAACCTTCAACGAAGGTACACCCATTCACGCATGTCTCCACACAGAAGACGCTTTAGCTGAGAATCGAACAGGATAACGTTTTACTGTAAGGTGACAACGCTACCACAGCACCACCACCGCAGTCTACTGTAAATGTAATACATATGACATGCATATAAATGCAAAGTTTATAATAAATGCCAAATAATATCCTTATAAGGGTAAGAATGATATACTGATATGAAATCATCCTGTTAGCCAGGTCTAGAGAATAGTTTTTATCCTTATACTACAGCTAGAGCTTTGTTATAATGCTTGCCACATACCATGACATGACAGATCACATCACTGAAATGTTATACTCCTTGTAACAGCCAAACAACACTTTTCACATGTTGCCGTATGCAAGAAATTCCAGGTTTCACAACATTATGGCCCTGCCTTCTGACTAAGTGAAACCATATTGAAATTCTCTACAATTTGTAATGGGACTGTGTGGAAAAGAAAAGGCATTCCATTATTTTAATCGGTACATTCTTACTGCCAAACAGCAACACCTGAACAACTGTTTTCAGAAGGCCTTCCCTATCAACTCCAAATACGTTTTGAAAATGTATGAACAGATCATTATGGTAGGATTCTTGCAATTAACAAATTATACAATAAAAGGAAGAAACTGCTTACTATATATAATAATGCTCCACCTCTACTCTACAAAAAGGACCAATACAGGTTACCAAGAGCCTCAAATGTGCCATTAAAAAGTATAAGGCTGAATTCAAACTTTAGGGCTGCTACCCCCACTAAAGACAACCATAAAATCATCTTCAGCTATGTACAAAAGCTTAGGAACAATAGTCAGCAGTGTTCCAAGCTAATATATGACAACACTATGAGCTCTAATACAGGGTCAATAACAAATATCCTAGCAGATAAATTAAGCTCCATCTTTACACCCCTACCCATCCTGTTGTGCCCGCCCTCCCCAGTTATCTTCACCTATAAAATCACTACACTCTTGGGTCCTGGTAACATACCAGCTGTTTCCTTATCAGTACCACATACAGCCTATACAACCCTCTCTTTAACCTTTTTAATCTCTTCATCTGTGCAGGATATAGGGCCGGATTCATGATAACTTGCACAGAGTCTAAGAGTAGAGTAAGACTCCATGCAGCCATCATGTCCGGCGAGCGATCTAGGAACAGCCTGTAGGGGCATGTAAGAGAGCTCCTAAAATGGCTCTTACACAGACAGGGCTGGGACATGCAAATCACCTCAATTGCAGGCGAAAGGCATGCAAATGAGGTAGATTTGCAATTCAGGAAACCTGAACCTGTCCGAGTAAGAGCAGTGTTATTTGCAGAAATGTACTCAGTTGACAACTGAGTACCATTCTGCAACTAGCAAAATCGAGCCGTGACAGCTCCAAATAAAGGTTGCATCCAGTGCAGGAAGCATGCCAATGGCCAAATATACGGCCATTGGAAAAGTTCTCTGATGCAAAATTAAAATAAAAATAATTATTTTTTTTCGGCGATTTCCGATGTATAAGCATAGCGCAGTGCCGCGCAAACAGGCTGCACTCTAAAACCCAGAATACTAGAAATTAAAACCCACAAATGTGGATCTTATTGAAAGTGGTAATATACAATGCAAGGGAATGGCAGGCTGAAGACAACATGGCCACTGAGTAGAGGTTGCTAAGGGGGGAAGCTGAGTGTAAGACATGTAACCAAGCATTAGTAGGCAATCCTATGTAAATGAGTGTTAGGATAGTGAATCGCTAGTTTACATAGCAAATGAGCACAGTCAGTGGAGTGTAGGAGTATGATATGGGGAGTAACAGAGTAGAAGATAGGTGACATCACGAGGGGGGGGTATGTATGAAAAAAGTGAAGCTCATTGGAGCAGAGTGGCATGTGTCAGCTGTCATTTACACATCATGGAAAGAGGTGTGTCAACAGGTAGGCTAGGGAAAGGCAAGAAATGGAAGGTGTATGCCGTGGATAACACCAAAGTTTCTTGCTGAGCGTGCATATGCGCGTGTGCGTGACTGTAAACCCGAGTAAGACAGAGTGCGCGTGTAAGCTTGAGTGTGCATGTTTAAGCCCGGAGTAAGCATGTGTAAGGCTGTTTAAAGAGTTGTAAGCGTGTTTGTGCTGGTGTGCGTGTGTTTTAACCTGAATAAGCAGGATTTAGTCCGTGTAAGCATGTGTGCGTGTGTGTTAGCTGCTGTGCGCGTGTTTGAGCTTGTGTGAGCGGCACCCCCCCCCCTGAGGAAACAGAAAGGAAAAAGGAAGCACAACAAATAGTAAGAAGCTACCAGGGAGTACTAGCAGAGCTAGCAGGTGAAAACAATCAGAATCAGGCAATTATACAGGCAGTACACTAGCCCATCCCAGCCTAGCACTTAAAACACTGCCAACAACAGTCCATTATGTTTCTCACAACAGACACTGCAGTAAGCTAATAGAAGTGAAAACTGAAAAAGCTTTACTGAGACAAAGAAATGTTAGGGGCTGCCATTGCTGTTATAAGGCAACATATGCAACATGCTGAGGGTGGTGACAATGGAAATGCTGCTGGACAACCCACAGTGAGGAGACGAAGAAGAGTGTACAGGCCCAGGGTAACCTACCAGGGGCTACATGAGCTGGAGATAGTGGAGCACTGTAGAGTGGACAGAGACCTCCTGCAGCAAATTGTTGAGCTGTGCAGGCCACGCCTCACACACAGAACCAACAGAGGGGAACCCATCCCAGTGGAAACCAAGGTATGTGTTGGCCTAAGAATACTAGCAACAGGTACCTTCCAGAGACCAACTGGTAATATGATGGGGATCTCACAGGCATCAGCATTCAGGGTACTACACCAGTTTCTGGATGCCCTGTCAGCACATGTTGGTGATCATGTATATTTTCCCAATTCCTGTGAGGTATTGGCCAGCAATATGCATCTCTTCCAGCAAATAGCGGAATACCCTGAGGTAGTGGGTGCAATAGACTGCACCCACATATGCATCAAAGCACCAGCCGGTGAGCGGAGTAGGGTCTACTTCAACCGCAAGGGCTTCCCCTCCATCAACTGCCAGGTCATGTGTGATGCCCAGGGCATAATACTGAATGTGTGTGCAGGCTGTCCTGGAAGCTACCATGATTCCCATATCTGGCATCTGACACAGCTGTACCAGACATTTGCCAATGGGGACATCCCACATGGTCACCTAGTGGGGGATGTTGGCTATGCACTGGAGCCGTGGCTGATGCCACCCATCAAAAACACACACACACCTGACCAGGAATGCCATAATGAGGCACAAGCACAAACACGTAATGTAATAGAGCTTGTGTTTGGGCTGCTCAAGTCACGGTTCCGGTGCCTGGACACATCTGGTGGAGCCTTGCAGTACTCACCATCTACATGTACCCAAATTGTCATGGTATGTGCTATGCTACATAATATGATCCTGTGAAAACAGCTGCAGCAGGACCAGCAGAGGCCTGGGCCAAACAGCCCCCCACCATTGCCAAGGCCATCACAGGCAGAACGTGACTCGGAGGAGGAACAACCTGAGCCTGCCCCAGTAGGCAGAAGGAGGCGTGCCCAATATGCTCTGGCCTTGGCAAAGAGGCAACGCATAGCACATACACTGGCTCAGTAGGAACTCTGGAAATTATACCTCTCTCCGACTCGCACATAAACTAAAAGGGATGCCTAAGTTGACACTACCTGCTTCCAAACATGTGCAGGGAGTGTAGTATGTGCATCCGACATAGGCAGCCCTGCAGCACCACCTAAGGCATGAATGCCATGTGTTAAGCAATATAAAGCAGTGCTAAACAGCAATTGCCACCATGTAGTATATGCAAACAAAATCGCACACACCAACTAGCACAACTGTGGTCATTGTTCAGTAATATTGGGCAATGTCCAGCAATGTTGGTGAATATTGAGCAATGTCGGACAAGCCTGGTCTAAGTAGGGCATAGCCGAACAAAAGCCAACATGCTCGTATTTGTTTAACAGGCCCTTAAGCAGTCTGGTCTGCTCAGTATGAAAATATAAAGCAGTGATGGGCCTCGAAGCCAGGATACTGTGCACTATAGTCAAAGTACTGAACCACTAAACCATGAGAGCATTGCAGTGGTCCATCTCTATGACAGAATGTTGATAAGTCTATGCAAAGTAATCCATGGAAACCCTGCAGGCACAGCATAATCCTTGTTGAGTTCTGACACAAAGGTGAGTCCTGCAGTGAGAACAGAACTTGACTTCCAACACACACAGTATAAATGTTAATATTGGTCATGTTCGCACACATCAGCAAATGTAGTGATCCTCAGATAGCAACATACTGAAGGGTTACACTGGGCATGCTCACACACTTGAATAAATGAGACAAATAGGCAACAAAACATGGAATGTCAGAACTGGGCATGCTCACACGCTTAGGCCATGTCTGAGTACAGCAGTAGGCCACCCATATCTGGCAGTTACATGTGTTAACCCAGGAACCTGTCACTATACAGCAATCCGCCCTGTGCACACAGTTATATGACAACAGACACATCTATAATATAGTGGAATCTTGTCATATCAAATATGTTCTGCAGATACTGAAGTTCTTCATGCAAACTGGTAAAGCAAAGATGATAAAGACCTGCAAACAGTATCAGCAATAAACATTGTGCATCTTGAACATTAGCATAGGTTCAGAGGTCGATACTAGGCTATCTGCCCTAGGGCATGTACAAGCCTAGCCAGACTGTGTTTGGCATTTGCAACCCTGTCAGATTACTACACTGTGTGCGTGAATAGTAGGTCACACAAGATAGCCCATGTACGTTTATGCTAGTGTGCCTCTGTCTAGCAGGGACACAGAAGATATCCCAGGGGTAAATATACAATCACCCATACAGTCGTCAAGATGTCTCCAGTAGGTGGTCAGTGGGTGGCTCTGCCTATGTGAAACTGGGATTACATTCTGTAGTGAGTGGAGCCTCTGGGATAAGAATCTGTCCCTCCACAATGTCCTATTAACATCTGTGCTGAGGTATACATCCCTGCAGTGTGTAGCTCCAAGGGAGTTGGATATCCTGAGGTGGAGCATGTCCAGTAATTCTGGTTTGGGTATAGCTGTAAACAACAGGCACACATCATATCTGAGTAGGTGGTAAGCGAATGAGTAGAGCTGGAGTTACTGCATCTGAACTATGCAGGGCATCTGTGTGAGTCCCTAGATCTGCTTGGTGAGGACCGTCCGTGGCCAGTACAGTTGCTGCAGGTGTCAGGTAAGGTACACCCCAAATGTGGCATTGTAACCAAGCATGGATGTGATGAGTATAGGGGCACAATGACCTCACTCGATCTAGATGTGAAACCATATGGGATAAGGTGGCACACATAGAAGGTGTGTCCAACCACTTTGCCAACGTGAATGTTAAAGACGACAGTACGAACAAGTGATGTCCCCAAACCCCTAACAACTCCTACCGTATGTAATGGAGTACTACCTATGTGGTAAATTGTGGGCATGTTGTTACTCCCAAAGGGGATGACTATGCAACTAATGGCATTTAGCTGTAGGCCATGGCTCAGGCACCAGTCATCCATCTCTGTGAGACCCTGATTGAGCATGCATGTGGCAGCTGGAGAGTTGATCATGGCACCCAGTTTGCAGTCAAGTGCAAACATGTTCAGCCATATTCCCCCTGTGATAGCCTGTCCGTAAGACAAATATATACTGAACAAGAGAGATCCCAGGACCAAGCCATGTGGGATGCCATGTGTAACTGGTGTATAGTTAGACATGGCACCTGCAATTCTGACCATGTGGGTGCTATCCCTGATCTAGGTATCAATCCATTGTGTGAGATATGTGTCCAAATTGATGCTGGTGAACCTATGCATAATGGTCCAGTGGGTTATTGTGTTTAATGGTTTTGCAAGGTTCAGGTAGGCTGTGTGGACAGCCGTCCCTATGTTGATGGACCTGTTAGCCATTTAAAGAATACCTGCAGGTTCAAGAGGTGAGATCTGCCCACAACAATGCTGAAATGAGTAGGATACCATATCAGTAGGTTCCCAATGTCTATGTGTAGGAGTCCTATGATGATATGCTCCATAGCTTTGCAGAACAGGCTACATAGGCTTATAGGGCAATATTGTCTGTGGTCCATTGTGGCACCAACTCTGTGGAGCGGGGCCACTGTCACAGTACGCCATTCCTTGGGTACATATCCTGTGGTAACTCCGATATTGAACAGTGATGTAAAGCGAGGGTTGCGTTTGTCATGAATGATGCAGGCTGGGACACCATCTGGTCACATTGATACTGTGATGTACAATGTGGGAAAGGCAGCACTCACCTGTTACTGTGTGATGTCAGGGAGGTTATACTCTATTGGGATGGATAGTTGCTCCTTAGGGGGGATGGGTGGGAGACATCTGCACTGAACCTGTTTGCCAGGATGTAGGCAATACCAGTGGGTTCAGGGTAGGTTTAATCAGTATGCAGTAACTCACAGCATATCAGTGAGTGTCCACCCAGGTTCCAGACATAACTGAAGAAGGCCGTGTGATAGTCCTATGTGTCAGGTGCAATTGTCTGGTAGAAGCGGCCTTTAGAAAAGTCCATGAGTGATTGTAGCTGTCTACTAGTACAGATCACAGATGCCTTCCCAGTCTGGGATTGTGCTCTATCATGTAGTAGCATCCTCCTGACTTTGTACAGCTTATTAATTGCTGGGGTCTACCAGACAAGTCCCCTGCCATTGTAGTAGTGGGTCTTGTTGTTATTTGGGATAGCACAATCCATGCAGTCCACTAGGTGTCAATAGAATGTGCATATAAAGGATGCAGCAGTGTGAGCCATATATGCCACTGTCTCAGGATCTGTGAAGGATACCACCTTGCTTTGGTGAAGTGAGATGTTGGCTCATGAGAAGTTCACCAAGATTACCCAGGATGGGTGTGTGGAGGGTATATGTATGTCCTGTGAGATACATGTATGTTCTGACCTTACCAATGAGGGGTATATCGCTGGTGTGGAACATAGAGTCCCCATGTTGGTGATGAGCAGGTCCAATATGTATTCCCCCTTGTGGCTGTGCTGACTGGTTGTGCCAAAGCATATTAGTCCACAAATTGTAGTGACTGTTGGGTGAGGTTGTCAGGGCTTGAGTAGTATCCCCAGTCAATATGTGTGTATATGAAGTCACACAGTATAATGGTGTCTGTGGAGACCTTCATATTCTCCATAGTTCCCACAAAAGCCGAGTGTGGTTCCTGAGTTTGGGAGTGTGTTCTGTAGCAGGCAACAAACTGAAAGGCAGTATTGCACAATGGTAGTTGTATATGTATGGTCTGTGATGCTTTGTGCAGTGCTACTAACCTGGAGGTGTGTGTATCTGTGATGTATATGGATGCTCCCCCTAGTTGTGTTGTCTGTTCCAATTCTTGTTGTCAGACAGCATGGTATGAAACTTAACTGGTGTGCATAAGCGAGCCTGAACCAGGTGTCTGTCAGTGCACAGATATTGCTCTCCTCCATACTGAGGAGAGTCCTGAGTGGCCACAATATGAGGTTAATACCACTGTTGCTGAGCAGCATTACCCTTAGTTTCATTTAACCTGTAATATCTATGGAGGTGGGTTTGTCTTCTGAGCCCCGCTTAAAAAAAGGCACTCTGGTGGTAGCAAGAGCCTTAGCCAGCATACCAAAGTCCAAGCGTGACAGGTGCAAGCTGTCCATAGTGAAGCTATGTGGCATGTTGAGCATGTCACCATATGCTGACAGACACTGTATTCCCTATGAATGAAACAAATTTGTTAGCCAACTGTTAAATGTGATATGTGTGTCCGTATACTGTGACATCATAATTGGTGGGTGTAAGATGCTAGACAAGGTCAGGGTCATACTGGCCTGGGCTACATGATCAGAGTGTACCTCCATGTATCATGTCATGTGGTCCAGGGAGTAACATCTGAGGTTACACACACCAGCATGGACAATGATGGTGCCAGTCTTGTACTTGCTTTGGAATGACCTGACTGCCTGTGTTATGCGGCAGATCCTGGCACCGAACAGACAGCCCAAAGTGACTATTCCCTTGTCAGGGCTGGTGAGTGGTACGTCAGTGTGTCTGAACATATGTGTCACCTATTACAAGTGTATTAGGTGTGTTGTTTAGCCTGAAGGGCAGTGACTATGTGGCACACTGACATTGTGAACTTTGTGATATGTGGGTATTGTAGTGGGGTAGCAGGTAGGTGTGTGTCTGCTTTGGAGGTCTCTGCTGCTTAGGTAGAGTACATTTACAGCATCCGAGTATGTCAATGTGTGCTAATGTGGTTTGAGTGCTGTTGCTAGAGGATATGTGAGACTGATATGTGGTGTGTGTGGTTACCTTCACCACCTGATAGACTGTGCCAGTCATGGGTCGAGAGAGTTCAGCTCCCTGTATGTCTATATAGGTGCATCTCACACATATATCTGATTTTGTCGAAATGAGGAGAGGGTTGTCTGTGTACATGAGGCAGATGTGACATTGTGTCAATATCACAATATCCACCAGATGGACTGAAGAGTACACACAAAACCGACCCCTGGACATGCCAGGATATTATCATGACATACTCTGTAGCCTGATCACAAAGGATCAGTAGGGTGTTAAGCATGTAAAAGAGTATAACAGGGATTAGTGCTCATGTTCGTTAGTGTTTTGTAAAGAGGAGCTGAGAAGGAGTCCAGACTGAATCATGACACCTCCTTCAGCTATGTCATAAATATCAATGTACACCCATATATGTCCTGAGTCAGGACCAACTGTACCTGTGTCAATGCCGACATTATGTCAAACAGGCCCATATGCACTTACCCATCCCCCACTGACAATAGTCCACATCATCATACCAGGAGATATCACATGTAGAATGGATGAGCAGCTACCCCCACTGCCAAAAGCATGGCAGCAGGTGGAATACATTGATTCCCAATATGAGTCATGTACAAACTACAGAACAAACAGATCATACACCTGAACAGTCAGCTGAGCCGCACCCCCTACACAGGATGTGGAACCGTTGAATGTATCACAGCTACATATGGCACTCCCCACAAGTGTTGGTGCACAACACACAATGGGAAGTCAAGTCCAGTATGCCTATGAGGTCTGATCTGCAAGGACATGGAGTCCATCATGGTTGCAGTCATAAACAGAGCTATTGGAAGCTGACACACACACAACCCTACCAATCGTGGTATGTTCATGTGCGGATCATGGTTCCCAAACATGCTAGACTGTTTGCAAGGCAGCCACCCAGGACATACATCAATGAACACATCTACACATGTGTCACATAGACTTTGAATAGCCCTTTATCATCATCCCAGACACATGTAGTATCCACAAAACCAAGAAGCTGTGCATAAATATGTGTTGACATATGATGGAATGTCAATGTGTCCACAGATAGATCACACAAGGTAAGGATACTGAGGTCATGTTCAAGCTGTTGACACCTGCTGACCCACATGGACCATTCCTGGAATGGCATAAAACAAAGTGTACACACATCACCATGTCCAGTCTGATAATGTCACCATCCTACAAATACAGCAGGAGAAGGGAAACCAACCAGTAAAGCAAATAGCGCACTGTGTTAATGTGTCACTCTCTAGTATCATAACATAGCTAGGTAGGGGTTTGAATCCTGTAAACAGTGTGTGTGTGTGTGCAATTATCTTTGAAAGAAGTGCCCTTTTTGGAGACTGTGAAAACACACTAAAAGAGGTACATTCCTCTTTTGAAAGTCTGATGATGTCACCATCCTACAAATACAGCAGGAGAAGAGAAACCAGCCAGTAAAGCAAATAGCGCACCGTGTTAATGCGTCACTCTCTCGTATCATAACATTATTAGGTAGGGGTTTGAATCATGCAAACAGTGTGTGTGCGGTGTTGTGTGTGTGTGCGCAATTGTCTTTGAAAGGAGTGCCCTTTTTGGAAACTGTGAAAACACACTAAAAGAGGTACATTCCTATTTGGAAAGTCTGATGATGTCACCATCCTACAAATACAGCAGGAGAAGAGAAACCAGCCACTAAAGTAAATAGCGTGCCATGTTAATGCATCACTCTCTAGTATCATAACATAGTTAGGTAGGAGTTTGAATCCTGCAAACAGTAAGTGTGTGTGTGTTTGGGGGGGGGGTTGTGTGTATGTGTGCAATTGTCATTGACAGGCATGCCCTTTTTGGAGACTGTGAAAACACACTAAAAGAGGTACATTCCACTTTGGAAAGTCTGATGATGTCACCATCCTACAAATACTGCAGGAGAAGAGAAACCCGCCAATAAAGCAAATATCGCGCCGTGTTACTGTGTCTCTTTCTAGTATCATAACATAGTTAGGGAGGGGTTTGAATCCTGCAAATGCTGACTGTGTGTGTGTCACTGTTGGTCAATGCAGTGTGGGTTTTGCTTTTACTATGGTATGACATAGTATGATGACAACAGTAAGTGCATTGCAGACATCAGGTATCTGCATGGCAAATATATATGTGCACATGTCCCCTCAATCAGTACATAGGTGTGAAGCCTGCATACTACATGAATACATTTATTTCCATTGACAGGTTGTGCTGCTGCTCCTCAGATTGTAGGTCACATATGTATGTATGTGACACGGCCGTCCACTGTTGTGTTCTGTGGCCAAGGTCATCTGTTTCACACACACCCATGACAGTTACTTAAGAGTAGTGTGAGTGAGTGTATATGCCCGGAGTATATGTCAGACATGGTCATACACAAAAAAGTTTGCTAAGAATGGACAGTCTTTATAGGTGTATGACTGCCTTGTGGATATGCATTCAGGCCTCTGTCTTATGTGATACACCTTGGGACTCCACAATACCTATGGATATGTGGATACCAAGGGACACATGACATAACATGTGTCTGTATGTACACAATGGTACCCGACATACATGTTGAGGGCTACCACCTGTGTGGTACTGACAGGATAGTATGTTTAGTACATGAGGATGACTATGCCATAGTCGGCATACTGCTATACAGCATGTATCACACAACAGGTATCTGTCTGTATGATACCCTTGTGTAGGATATATGTCCCATCCAGGGAATGCATTGTAGGCCAATCCATGCATTCTCAGATTTGGATGGACACATCCCTAGTGTGTCTGCATTTACCTAAGGGGGCTATATGACACACAGGTGTGGTCACAGTAATGGGTGGTGGTCATCACCACTGGTTAGTGTTATAGTGTAGCACCTGAAGGATCCAATTGATACTGGGTTCCCTACTACTGTGTGTCATTTGTCAGGACATCATCCAATGATTGTTTATAGTCATGCTGTTGAGGTTGTGTATACTACCAGACCACAAATCATTGACTGATATTAATGGTATCACCTGCAGCATAGTGTCAACCCATGTCATACACACGTCTACCCAGGTTATTACATAACTGTAGTGGAATGCATACTGGCCATTGAAAGATGCAATGAGATGTTAACAATGTGTACGACAGAGTATGCCACATGTCCCATGTGTCCACTATGCACGTACATCCAGACAGTGTGCACAAACCATGTTCACAGATGTACACTTGCTAATCTGTACTGCACACATCACGCACGTACTGTCCACTCCCTAACACATGCTGGCAACACATCACACATCATCCAAGTGGCAAATGGGTGGATAATACATACTCAGACCTAACAGTGGTGTAACCAATGCTACATTGACAATCAGAGCTTTGATGCATAATGTCTGCTCAGATATACCTACAAGGATGTAGTTACACTTCCTTGTTGACAACTTGCTATTATTGCTACACTGCTATAGTGTCACCCTGTGTATCAGCACCATGTTAGCCTGTCCCTCCATCGATAATGCAGATGATAGGAGGCGGCACAGGTATCATCATATGCACAGGGCATTTTGTTGTTTGCCAGAGCCTGACATTGACCCATCCAATCGACATGTCTGTGTGTGTGTGTGTGTGTGTGTGTGTGTGTGTGTGTGTGTGTGTGTGTGTGTGTGTGTGAGGGACAACAGTACAGCATGGGCCAATGTTGATGTAATGTGTGTGTGTATGTGTGAGCCCTAGTTGTTTGGTTAATGTGTGTGTGTCTGCATGCACACAGCTCCACCATGTGGCTGCCATATATGGTGGTTTGTGGGACAGCCACAGACTGTACCTGCTTGGCTGTACAGATCACTGTCTCTGGCCACGGACACAGTACCTGTGCCTGTCAGGGGTGCTACGGACAGTATCGGGTACCAACCCTGACTGGGTACTGTCATCAGAGGCAGAGGTATGACGACTGGACCAACGTCCCTGCTGGGACTGGCCAGAGCCACGTGCACGTGGTCTACTGGGACGGACAATGGACAGGCCATCCCCAGCATTGCTGCGGCTGATACTGCCACTATGGGAGTGGCTGTGAACTGTGGGCCGTCCGCGACCACTGCCAGCTGTTGCTGTTGCTGGCATGCATCTGCGTCAACGTCACAACCGTCCCGCACGGTCCTGGCTCGAGAAAAACATGTTGTGGAGGGCATCTATTGTCCCAACCCAACGTCTATCAATGACCTTGGTGTATGTCCAGATGGCACCAGCAAGGTCACGGATGCTGTCATTGATAGCGGTGTAGTGTGTCCTCTGCGCCCTAAGTCCCTGCCTGGTGTACCGTTCCATACGTGCCTGAGCCTGCATTACAGCCTGGAACATAGTGGTCATCATAAGACCTGTGAGGGCACGCCTGCCAGGGGCAATACGTCCAGTGGTGCTCCCCAGAGAACCCCTGGACCTCCACCTATGTGGTACCATTCCAGGTCTACGGCTATGGCTGCTGTGAGGGGATGCAAGTGCCATGGGTACCACACTCTCCTGGTCAATGCCAACTGTATGCTGTCCCTCCCCTATGGCCATTGGTGGTGAGGGATGTAATGGCAGTATGAGTGTGTGCATAGATGGAGTTGAACGCTGTGTACTGTCGATTGGCGGACCAATGACAGACCCTGTCAAATCTCCCTGTGCCAAAATACATGTGTCATCATCACCACTATCCATGGCAGTGGCTCCAGGTTGCCTGCTGCTTTCACCAACCCCTACCTCAGCACCTGTGAGAGGAAGACAGAAAACACACGTTATGGTCTGCACATGCACACATGCACACATGCACATATGAACACATGCACACATGCACACATGCACACATGAACACATGCACAAAGGAACACAGGAACACATGCACACAGGAACACATGCACACAGGAACACAGGAACACATGCACACAGGAACACAGGAACACATGCACACTCCTCACTACAGCAGATACACACACACAACAGAAATCCAAATCATGCTCAATACTGGTTGAAGGTAGGTGACAGTATCACAAGGCAAACAGTCACGTCACACGTGTCAGCATGCAGAATAAGTGTTCATCAAGTCCATGCAGTGTGAGTGTAGACAGCCATAGTTTATGACAGTGAACATGGCTGTGGTGCATGTGTGCACATGTTCAGTGATTGCCTACACCCTGGAACGCAATGTGTACAAGGACACGACATGTCTGTGCAAGTATTATAAGCTCTGCAATGTCCTGTGTACCATCACTCACAGGTATACATACCATGGCTGCATGTGTTATCTGTGCATCACATGGATTTCCATGTCTGATTGCAGTGTCTGTGTCTGTAGCAGATAATTGTGGACACAGGTGTAGCACATGCATGCTATGTACACACACGGGATGAGTGGTGAATATATACGTGATGGAATACCAATTCAGGACATGGCCATTGTACAGTGGTTATGGTGAGTGTGGGTTATATTCCAGATATGCCAGTGCCAGCCATGACATTGCATGGTACATGACTGCAACATTAAACATCACACATACCCAATGTGTGTCATGTGACCTATATATCCAATAGCATTCCAGGACAAATATGTGTCACTTTGTACAGAATGAGACGGCTATGCATATTGTGTATAGTTGCATATGTTTGCACACACACAACATGCTATGCATAATGTGTATAGGTGCATATGTGTGTACACACACAACATGGAGGTGCAAAGCAATGACAGCTATGTGTAGTACTGTGGTCACTGTAACTGTATGGGGTGTAGTACCATTAGCCATCATCATCATGCATCATGTGGTCACTCTAGGCCACTACAGTGTGCTAGACCACCGCCTAGCATGCTGTACCTGAACCACAGTGCCGTGGCTAAGTTCACAATTACACAGCCACGTTGCACAAGGGTGTGTGAGGTGCCCAATAGGGACCATTGCCTAACATGACTGTGTTATGTGTTGAGGAGTGTTGCACAGCCCCATGCTAGGCCCCTACCCCTCAGGTATATTATGTGTGGTGTGTGGATGACATGTGGGACACTGAAGTGTGACCTGGCAGCGGGTGTCCAGTTACACTATGTGTAGCATGTTGAGGTGTACTGCGTATGACAAACGTGTTATGTTGTGTACATGTGTGTCAACTATGCCTATCCAATGTGCAGTACAGTGTTGCCACATTTGTGTCTGATGCTCTGTGCATTGCATGTGATTGAGGCAGCTACTGACATTACTGAGATGTTTCACATCTCACAGCAAACATGCACAGCATGCATTATGCGTAGGTGTGTTATGTGTACATGGCCTACACCTCACCTAGGACATGCACAGTTCAATACCAAGTTTAAAGTGTTAACACACTCACCAGCATGTAACGTCTGCCCTGCTGTCACACCAGAGGGACCTGCAAGAAAAAGACACAGTTTGTCAGTGGCCACAACTGTGGCATTGCTACTGTGAGTGTGCTAAACTACAGTAGAACAACAGGCATAGGTGTACAGATACTATTCAAATTATCAGTATTGCACACAATAGGCAGCACAACTGCTAAACACAGTACACATCTCACACATGCATAATCTAACAATACAGGTAACAGTAGTCTACAGCTAGGGCATGTTACCTGCACGCTCCATGTCACTATGCTGGGTGGCTCCAGCCTCCATGATGACACATGTGATGTTGTTGCTGCTGTAGGCCAGGAGCCACCACACTTAGCAGCAGTTCCTCCACTCTGGTGAGGGGGGGATGTATGGCCACCCCACCACCTGTGGCAAGCTGTTGTCTGTGGATATCAGACGCACGCCGCCGGACATGTCTAATTATATCACTGCAGTGATGGCGTACCTGCTCATATGTCCGGTTATGCATGCCTATGTCATTTACCCAACAAACAAGTTCTTGCCACAGTGCAGTACACTCCTGCTGGTGCTGGCTGGCCCTGGAAAACAGCAGGGTATAGTGCTGAACCAGGCTGTGGTGGATTTCCTGTTCCTCTGCGGCTGTGTAGCAGGGATTCCTGTGATGAGCCATAAGCCTGGAAGACAAGTAAATGATATATGTGAGCAAGTCATGTGGCACACTTAACATTATACAGTACAGATATCAGTTAACTGCCATATATAGCATCTGTTCATCTGTCAGAGGATACACACATTCAATACCACATATCAGTGCTCAGCCCACAACTGGCTTACAGTGCCTGCCACACTCCATATGACACACCAGTATACACCAGTACTCGGCTCACTGTTTGGGATCCAATGCACAGCCTTGCCAAGGGGGTACATATCAAGCTAATGCATGCAGAAATATGTCATCCATTGCAATGAATGTGAAGTACAGTTACAGTATAACCAGTAACCCACCCTAGTCGTTGATGCCATACCCCTACCTAACATATGTGAACAGTTGTTAATATAGCTGACATACTGCTGTAACAGAGTATGCATGTTGCTAGGTACACACGCAAACCCTGCATCACACATGTGATTGCGGACATGGTACAGGCATCATTACACACACATCAGACATTCACACAACACACAAATGTATGCTGACACAGATGAGCATTTCCTGTGTACCTTACAGTACTATGTGCCCCTACTTACAGATACCTATGCCTGAGGAATGTAATCTGTGCAGACTACAGGAAACACACAAGACAGTGTTACCAGGGAATGTGAGCACACACCATACTGTGCTGTTTAGGCCTACAGCTTCAGGTGGTACAACAGTTCAAATGTCGGCTGGATTCACCAGCAGTACCACTTACTGAGCATACATGTATTGCTTCAGCCTATGATGGGACACCACAGTCGTACACAAGGAACTATGTCACAGCATATACCATCCTACTATGTCTGCATCCCAATAACTGACATATCTTTCTCTGGCCTCACACTTAGGACACAAACGACCATGACAGAAACAACCTCACACTTAGCTATCACACCATTACAGACCTTGCACACATTCACTGTCACACTCATTCCACCTCACATAGCAGGTATTGCACTGTGTACATGTCTGTGTGCATTGTGTCATAAGTAGGTAATACGCTATTGTCCCTGGGGCCTACAGAAGCCTGGCCTTTGTCACACATGTAATTAGATTTCACTTCCTCCTGTCAACCAGAAAAACAGAAGTGATTCCCAGGGCGTGTTACCTATCCCCCAGACAATCATCAGGGGTATGTCTGACATCTGCTACTGAGGAGCCTTGTTTGTTCATGCTGGGTGGTTTACTCCAGAGTATGGCATATTTGCCAATAGGAGCCTATCCCTGCAGCATGTGCTGTTTAGTGAGGCTGCAGGGATTAGGGACCTAGGCCGTGTAGCCCGGTGGGATTGTGAGGTGTTGACATGGTGGTTGTCTGACTGCTATGGGTGTGGCATACCGCTGTATGTTCGGCAGGGGTAAGCTCTCTGTGGCCGGTATGCAATGCAGTGTAGCTGTGGTTATGTGACTCAGTCTGCATAGGGTATGTGTTTCAGGGCAGTATTACCCTTTGTGAGGTATGTCTGTGGCCTTTCCACTTGCTGTAGTTGTCATGTGAGGTACATACCACATGGGGCATTGTGATGAGTACAGGGGAACACTGACCTATATTTCCGTACATGACACATCGTTTGTGATGACACATACCACATAGACAGATTACAAGACTAGTGTGGCACGGTGAATATCAAAGGGGAGGCTACTGTCCACCTGTGTCCCATGTTCCCTTCTGACACCTTCAGTGTTAGTCAGGCAACCACCTATCTGATAGTTAGTGGGAAAAGTGTTTTGGAATGGGGTATGGCACTGCAGTATCAGCATTGGTGTTCAGTCCATGCCTTGGTCACCAGGCACCTGTTGCAATACGTCTGACCCTGTGTCTCCCTCTCTCACTATATATATATATATATATATATATATATATATATATATATATATATAAATATTTATATACATATATATTTATATATCACTCTATATATACATATCTATATCTATATACACACCTATATATATATATATATATATATATATATACATATATATATATATATATATATATATATATATATAGATATCCATGTATATCTGTATATATCTATATATCTCTATATATATATATATATATGTATATATCTATATATCTGCATATCTCTATATATATATGTATATATGTATATATATATATATATATATATATATATATATATATATGTATATATATATATATATATATATATATATATATATGTATATATATATATATATATATATATATATATATATATATATATATATATATATACATATATATATATATATATATATATATATATATATATATATATATATATATATATATATATATATATATATATATATATATATATATATATATATATATATATATATATATATATATATATATATACATACTTGTAAACAGCCACTGCTGTACATATACATGCACATATATGCACATATACTGCCCACCTTCCATGGTGGGAATATCAATTATGGAACAGTTGTGAGACATACAATTATGTTATAATATTGCACAGTGTTGTGCAGAATGCATTTCGCTGTCCTCAGGCCGTATAGCCTTAGCAGACCTCACTGGCTGTAACTCAGTCCCACAGCATTTAACTACCACATGACATATACCTGCACTGCTTGCTGTTTTCAATGCCACACACTACAACCTACATAGATGTGTGCACATAGCAACCTTCAAATATATATATATATATATATATATATATATATATATATATATATATACACACACATACACATCATTCAGATGCCAGCAAATACATCTGTGTTACATAACTTACTATGGACCTTTGTATTTCTCACCTCAGTCTGTTGTACCTGTTGATGTTTGTTTTTTTTTTATTTGTTTAGGTCGGTGTCTTCCACTGCCTCTGTTTTTTTTTCCTTTTGTTTTGGTTGGTTGGTGTCTCCAACTGCCTCTGTTTGTTGTTTTTCTTTTGTTTTGGTTGGTGTCTCCAACCGCCTCTGTTTTTTTTTTTTTTTGGGTTGGTGTCTCCAACTGCCTCTGCTTCTCATCTCATCCTTTTCTCACCTCAGTCTGTTGTACCTGTTGATGTTTGTTTTTTAGGTCGGTGTCTTCCGTTGCCTTTGTTTTTTTTTCTTTTGTTTTGGTTGGTTGGTGTCTCCAACTGCCTCTGTTTGTTGTTTTTCTTTTGTTTTGGTTGGTGTCTCCAACCGCCTCTGTTTTTTTTGGGGGGGGGGGTTGGTGTCTCCAACTGCCTCTGTTTGTTATTTATTGGGTTGGTCTCCAACTGCCTCTGTTTGTTGTTTTTCTTTTGTTTTGGTTGGTGTCTCCAACCGCCTCTGTTTTTTTTCTTGGGGTTGGTGTCTCCAATTGCCTCTGTTTGTTGTTATTTATTGGGTTGGTCTCCAACTGCCTCTGTTTGTTTGTTTGTTTGTCTGTCTGTCTGTCTCTCTCGCTCGCTCTCTCTCCAGTTGCTGCAATGATATTATTGCATGTTTGGACAGTAAGTACAGGCTGCTTTTGTAGGTATCTGCACATGTGCATGTGATGGCCTCTGCACCAATTGGTGCCCACCATTTAGTAATTGCATGCAGCCTGCTGTGTGGTAATTGCAGTTCTCACTGTGATTTCTGGACACTGCTATAAAATGATAGGTTAGGTAGGCGTAGGCCTTTCAGTTTTGCAAGGTGGGGACCATGCTTGCTTGCTGTGGACACTGTTGTGTCAGTCAGAAGGTTGGTATATGTCTCATATCTGAAGCTGGGTTGTAGCCAGTGAAATGCATGTTGTACTGAAACCTGACTGTTGCTTCTTCCAGTACACTCTTCTCAGTGTGTAAGTTTACTCACATCTCCTAATGCTAACACTGGACACATGGGAGTATGTACTTTCTTTTGGAATTAGGGAATTAACTGGCATACAACAGTAGTTATTGCAATGTATTCGTATGGCTTTCCTATTTTCCCTTTACATTCACTCTTTGTAATGCATGTTATATTTCTTTATTGCAATGTATTCCTATGGCTTTCCTATTTTCCCTTTACATTCACTCCTTGTAATGCATGTTATATTTCTTGATTGCAATGTATTCGTATGGCTTTCCTATTTTCCCTTTATATTCACTCCTTGTAATGCATGTTATATTTCCTTATTGCAATGTATTCCTATGGCTTTCCTATTTTCCCTTTATATTCACTCCTTGTAATGCATGTTATATTTCTTTATTGCAATGTATTCGTATGGCTTTCCTATTTTCCCTTTACATTCACTCCTCGTAATGCATGTTATATTTCTTTATTGCAATGTATTCCTATGGCTTTCCTATTTTCCCTTTACATTCACTCCTTGTAATGCATGTTATATTTCTTTATTGCAATGTATCCGTATGGCTTTCCTATTTTCCCTTTACATTCACTCCTTGTAATGCATGTCATATTTCTTTATTGCAATGTATTCCTATGGCTTTCCTATTTTCCCTTTACACGCACTCCTTGTAACGCATGTTATATTTCTTTCAGCACCATGTTATTGTATATCTGCTGTGGCTTAGTGGTACATCATGCAGACTGGTGAGTCCAAGGTGTGTGATTTGAGACTGACAAGGGTATTTTATTTTGTTGCTGAGCAATACAAGGGCCTTGTCATACAGAGTGACAAAGGCACTTTTAAGCAGTTGTAAGCGAGTTGGCGTGGGTTTGCGCGACCCTTAGCGATGCTAAGCACCGCTTAGCTTAGCTAATTGTATTTTAGCAATACTAAGCTAAGCTTAGCTTAGCTGATTTTATGTTAGCAATAGTAAGCTAAGCTTGGTGTAGCTTATCATATCTTAGCAATGCTAAGCTAGGCGCACACATGCGCACACTGGTGCAAACCCGGTTACTACTGTTTACAAGTGCTCACTGCCGCTAACCCCCGCGATCATGTCTTTGACAGAAAAGTAAATGGGGAGATAGAAATGTGGTGATAAAGGGTGCTCAAAGAGGGGAAGACAGTAGGGAAACTAGCTTGGGATGTACACAATGGGTGTGGAGAAGGTCCATAGCTTCCCATTTCTTTACCAGCAACAGCTGTGCATATGCAATACATTAGGTGGGATATTTGAAACCTTCCACCCCTGAGAGAGTGGTGAGGACATCTAAGTATGTTGTACTACCAATTATGACTATCAGGCACATGCACTGTTTGTGAACTGCTATACTGTCATTAGTACATTACTCACATCTGAACAGTTTGTGGTTTGTGTTGGCATTAGCACAGTCTGCTCAGGATGACTAGACATATTTCTGTACTGTGTATGCCTACCTACACCCTTGGTTGTGCCTGACTACACCGGTATATAGTACCTTTGGGTAGGGGTGCAGAACTGCAGTGTGCATTATTTATTATCGTGTGATGTTTATCTTACTGAACATGCAGAGTTGCTGTGTACCTGTAAGTCTATGAAGGCTTGTAGTCTGTCTGAGTAGCTCCCACCTGTGGACATATCCAGATGGTAGACAGAGGTCAGCCTAGTATTCTTTGACTGTGCACCACAACAGTCTTTTCAGCACCTGAACAATGGCATTGTCACAGGTGGTTGCTAGCAGTACATGGCTACATCCTTTGCTATTTCTGTGTTGTACTTCTACATAAGGGCATGCTTGTGGGATTCATTCTACAACTATTTGCAGAGTGTGTAACAGCAGACAAGCTGATATGCCTGTGTGTTTCTGACTCTTCCAGGTCTCAGATACTCTCACGTATATATCTGAACAGCCTCAGGGAAAGGTACATATAACTGGGATACACCTGTCATATAGTTCAGACATTTTGCAGTTCAGATTTTGGGTGATTCAGAGCATTTCTATTATTACACCTTTTCTGACGTGCAAGTGGTGTCTACTCTCACTTATTGACATTTGTTATTAAGTGAGATTCAACACCTTTCTGCCTACTGTTAGTACATTTCACAGGGAGTCAGAGGGGCACAGCTAACATTTGTTTACAAATCAGGTTATCACTGTAGAGCAGTCACTGTTGGGAGGTCTGGCCTGTGACCTATGCAAATATGCAAGTGTTTATCCTGCCCTGATACTGTGTGGGGTTTGTAAGCTGCTACTGTAACCTTATTCCCTACTAGCATGGCTGATTCTCTTTTCACAGTCACGTCATGCAATTCAACAACACCTACTGGTTAAGGCCCACATAACAAGATTTGTGTTATGCCATTCCTATTTTCCTTTTACATTCACTCATAGTAATGCATGATGAATTGCTTTCATCACTGTTATTGTATATCTGCTGTGGTGTAGTGGTACTTCATGCAGACTGGTGAGTCCAAGGTCCTGGGTTAGAGACTGACAAGGTTTTTTATTTTGCTGCTGAACAGTACAAGGGCCTTGTCATATAGAGTGACTAAGGCACTTTTAAGCAGTTGTAAGTGGGTTTGTGTGGGTTTGCGCGGGTTTGTGTGACGCTTAGCTAAGTGCACACAAGCTCACACTCGCGCACCCCGCTAACTACTGCTTAAAAGTGCTTACTCCCGCTAACCCCCGTGCTAATTTCTTTTAAAGAAAAGAAAATGGGGAGATAGGAAAGTGGTGAAAAAGGGGGCACAGAGAGGGAAAGACAGTAGGAAAACTAGCTGGGGATGTGCAGGAAGGGTGTAGGGAAGGCCCATAGCTGCCCATTTCTTTAACAGCAACAGTTGTGCATATGTTGAAAATTTGGAGTGAGTTTTTGAGACCTTTCACCCCTGAGAGAGGGGTGAGGACAACATAGTTTGTGGCATTGCCAGTTAGAATTATTGGTGTACATGTCCTATGGACATGTGTGCAAAATGGGAAGCTATGTATGGGGCATAATTTTTTTTCGGGTACAGATTGCCCTTTTTTTTTTCTTTTTTTTTCAGGTGAGAGTGGTAAGTGAGGTAGGGGAAGTAGGTATATTTGGGGAGGTAGGTTGGGGAGGTAAACAGACAAGACAAACAAGATGCATACAGGGACGGAATTTGACACATGGGGTGGGTGAACACAACTGACGGGGAAGGTTGTTTGGAAATCGCAAGCCCATGAGCCCACAGATGGTAACAGTGGAACTGAGATCCCCACCCATGGGCAGTCATCACTGCACCTTCACAGCCCCGGGGGTGGCTGTGCTGTGGGCTGAGTAGGACAGGCAGGCTCACCTGTGAGACATGCCACTCTCGCCTCAAGCTGGCGGAGGGGATCAGTGACTGAATGCTGGATCTCCCTACGCACCACAAACCAGACCCTTCTAACAGTGACAGATGGCCCTTCTCCACCCACACTTGCATGGGGGAGGACGAGCCCCATCCCCTGCAGCGCTTCCACCCAAAGGTGGCACAGGACCAACAGAGGAGGGGAGTCCGGGCTGGGCACCAGAGCCACTGGTACCAGGTGCACTCGCCAACTGAGGAGGGACAGGTGGGTCCGCTGGGACCGGCCTTCCCATACGTTCTGTGATTAGGTGTGTTTCATTACAACATAAACAACAGCATTCCAGATTAGTTGTAATGACATGCAGTAATATTCCCATTAACCCAATACACCACAGTTCCAACAGTTGAACAGCAAACATAACACATGCATATATTGAACAACAGTGGTTATTCCAACTGCATGCAGGGATGATTGGTAGCAACAGGCCACTATGAACGTGTTGTTTGAACAGGGCACATGCATCAACATGAGTGCAAATATTTATAGAACAATTGGACATATAGCCCAACAAATATTTAAGATTACACATACCCATTGAGGTGTGGAATTGCATGGTTTATGCACAAACAGTAGGGTGTAGCAAAACGTCCGTTAACATCTTATAAACACTTTTACTCTACACTACATTCCTAGTGACTGCAGGTGTATATTCCCTACATGTATTATTACACTTGCCACCATGCATTAGGTTGTGTAGTGGGTTTGGCTAGTTCAGTCTATCCTTGACCTATATCTCACATACTAACTGTCCAGGATGCAGATGTTACTGCTACATATTTCATGGTTGCATTTATATTTCTTTATCTACATATCTGGATGTTTTCACATGACATTTTCACTTCAAATTGTACAGAACCCTGCATTTATTGAAGCACACTTACATTTCTGGGGAACATATTAGCATGCTACTCGTGTGCCAGATTTACTTATGCATGCCAGCCAGTAACTGACTGTTGAGGACTGTATATTTACTTCACAGCTACTAGCACTTCCATCACCCACTGTAGATGGGACTGCAGAAATCTGGGTTGCCAGCACTTTCTAACACATTACTATTTGTATAATACAAGGGTACAACAACATTTCATACTAAGTGAAACAGACACACTCTGGATTTTAGGCTGTTATTAATGACATTACACACTTTTCCACAGGCTCACTCCTTTGTTTTAACGGTATATATGGCAGACATGTTCACGACATATTATACCTTTATTAATAGGTTAGCACACTCTTTTTTCAGGCTCACTCACATATTCTTTTATATGACAGTGCCTGCAGAGATATTATTCCAGACATTTGTTACCTTTCTTAATGGGTTACTACACTCTTTTTCTGCCTCTCTAACGTTTTTATCTGACAGTACATGCAGAGGACTTATTCAGTCCATTTTATGGCTGTATTATTGGACTACAACACTTTCTTTCATGCTCTCCCATATTTTATATGACAATGCATGCAGAATAATCACTAACCTGCCTGGCGGCGCAGCCTTAGCAGCCTATCAGCATAGGCTTGCCGATTCGTAACACGGTCACCTGCAGCTGTAAAGTAAATGAAGGGATATTGAGACATTCCTATCCATTATACATACTCCATTTTAAATTCTTACATACTGCATTCCATGGCTACATACTCAGTACTGGGGCATCCCGCATCCCACGGGCCTCCTGTATCCACTGGTTCAGGCTGTCCTCCTTTCGTCTCTTCAGGTCCGCATGGTGGTGATGGACCTGCTCACCAGTCCGAGGAACGCCTGTGGCACTGGTGAGGTCACGAGCTAACTGGTTCCAAGCCTCTGCCTTGTACTCCGTCCCTTGGAACTGGCCATGCAGGAGTCTTGCCTTGTGATGGTGGACTAGGAGCCAAACCATGTATTTGGACTCCTCGATGCCCCATCTCTGCGCTCGGAAGCACGCTCCCTCTCCAACACCAGACATTCTGACCGCAGATGTGAGCTACAATCAGTTATGGCATGTATTCCCGCCTGTGGGGCTTAAATATGCCGCATTTCCCACACTTTTTTGTGATTGGCCATTTTGTAAAATTCTAGGCTGACTGCAAACCTGCTTAGTAATGGTTAAACTACCATTCCTAAGTTTATGAATGTTAATAGTGGCTGTTTCCCCTATGTTGTCATGGCTTAGTGGTTCTGTACTTTGATTATGATGCAAAGGGTCCTGGGTTTAAACGTTGTCATTCTTTTATTTTAATACTGTCTAGACAGGCTAGGGGGTGTGGCTGCGTTTAAGCAACTTAGCTCTACGTTGCTCCCCTATGCCCTACGGTGCCCTGGTTGGTGCGGCACGCATGTCCGCGCAAACACATTGGGCTGGGTAAAGCACTTTTAAACGTTGGGCAACTCTATTGCCCTGTGTAAAGCACTATTACACTATGGGCAACTCTGTTTAGCTGGATGAAGTGCTATTAAACTATGGGCAACTCTGTTTAGCTGGATAAAGCGCTATTACACTATGGGCACCTCTGTTTAGATGGGTAAAGCGCTATTAAACTATGGGCACCTGTGTTTAGCTGTGTAAAACATTGCTTAATGGCAGGCTATTATATATCTGGGTCTTTTCAAAATATATATTTTGTTCGCTGATACATTGGCCATGTCACTGCTTTTAATAAAATTTTAATCATATTTGTCTGGTATTATTTCAAATACTGATTTAAAACAGAAATAAGAAGGGGAGTGGTGGGACTCGAACCATGAATGTCTTCTCTTTGTGCATACGCTCTACCATTACGCTATTGCTACTTGGATTAGTTTGCATAAGTAGTTCTTATATGCTCTTCAATGTCACGATTGCTAACTGTGGTTAAGCAATGGGTACACCCGCGCAAACAAGCGCAAATACGGGCAGCTAAATCGTGGATTTAAAAAAATTTAATATTTTACGTTCTATAACTCTGATGGGGGTTTACAGTGTCAGGGAGTGTGGTGTTGGGTGCAAGTACATTTGAGCGGACTCGCTCTTGTCTGTTGACATTATGCTTTTTAAAACCTTGCAGGGGCATGGACTTTTAGACTGCTCTGCAGTCGGACATGCCCCCTGCTTGCCTACTCAGTCTGTGTAAGAGTTACAGATGAGTCAGCATGCCCTCATGAATATTCATGACATGCTGACGTCATACCATTCAACTGCAGCCTCGGAGTAAGACATATTAAGTCTTACACGGAGGTTTCATGAATCCGGCCCATAGTCTTCATGCCTGACAAACTGCCACAATTACGCCTTTGTATAATGATGACCCGGCACTAAACCAGGGTAAATACAGTGTTATATGTAAGGGCAGAGTTGGCTTAATGGTTAAGATCTTTACCTCAGAGATACAAGGTACAGGATTTGATTGTAATCTGTGGATATTGGCTAGGCTTGTAAAAGTCTGTAGACTATTAAGTTAGTTGTTACTCAGGCCCCAGTAGCCTAATGGATAAGGCATTGGCCTCCTAATCCAGGAATACTGGGTGTGAGCCCAATCTGGGGTGATATTGCCTTAGTTAGGGTTGGGAGGCTAGCATAATGGCTAAGGTGTTTACCTCAGAGACACAAAATACACGGTTTGATTCTCACCTTTAGAGAAATTGGCTAGGCTTAAATGGCCAACAAAGACAGCTAGCCAGGTATTTTCTGTAAACCTATGGTTATAGAATTCATCTTATCTGAATTCCATTATCTTATACATCAATAAACTCCTGATACTAGACCCTAATCAATTAATTTTGTCAAAGGCAAATCCTTTGATTAGTTTCTTCAAAAAGGTTACTGAATTTATGCACAATGTTTATTCCACAAATACCGTCCACCCTGACCAGGCCTAAACCTCTGATACAATCCCACATGCTGGTATTATGCAAACCTTTATTTTGTTCACTGGATAATCAGTTAGCTATCAATAAGTGGTCACGCAGTAAGGCCACCTAGTGGTGCCTCTGAATGTAACAATGCCACTAGTGGCATCCTGCAGGATACACTCTTGTATCTTCTTTTTCAGCATTACTTAAATGTCTAAGGTTTAAGGTCCATGGCTAACTAAGTTTACCTATGATTAAACCAGGAGCAGTCATCAATTGTGCTATAAGCACTCAGATACTCATAAAAGGGCTTGATTATGGCAATTGGTGGTTTACTGACCATGGTGTCAGTGCAATTGCTAAGACATGTATTGTGGGTCTGGCCTACAGAGATAACTTCCTCAGCTCATATCACTTCAGTGACCTTTCCCTCATAGAACCAACACAGATATCAGAGACCAGGGCACCTACTTTGATATTACACTATCATTAGACTATTGCATAGCTATTGTAGTTCACAGATCCTTCTAAATTATTTATTTATGTATTTTCAGCTCATTAACTGGTATAGGTGGACTGGTTAGCAGGCTCTTTTCAGCCACAACCTAGGCTAATTGGCACATACAATTATAATGGCTATTAATACAGTAATACCTATAAATCAAATTTACAATAACATATAGTGACTGCAGTACAAATAAGACAAGTAGAGTGATAATATACAGAGTGCGCATCAAGCATAGGCAATAGTAAGACGTGATAATAAACAGCATTCTAGTATTTTTATTGGCCAATATAGTAAGTGCAGGTGTGTTTTGGCATAGGCATGACATGCAATGGCTAACCATTCACTCTGACATGAAGGTATGGCTAGACATTGTCTCTAAAGCATAGGCATCTGCTAATTATAGTGTCTAATCACCAAAGGCATCCCCCCTAAATCAAAACAAGCCACAGACTTTCCAGTCATCCCTTTGCAGGACCATCATTAAATATAATGTACCTTTTGGCATGTTCCTTTCTAAGCATCTTGTCCAGTCTGAGAAACCCCTAAGATTCTTGATAAAAAAAAAAAAATCACAGGACTTAAATCTCTTTGCTACCCAGACAGACTGTCTACTAAAGGTTAGCCTTTCATACCATGAAAAACCCTGCCTTATTTATCTTCTTTACCTTCATAAAAGTAGTGGCTGCTGAAATACCCACACCACTGACCTTATTCTCCTTCAGCAATTAAATAGTATCTATGGCAGGGCTGGGGAACCTTTTGGGTTCAGTGTGTAAAAAATTCGGAAAATGCCTAACTTGGCTCTGCTTGCATGTCACCCGCCCCCCCCCCAAAACAAAACAAAAAAATAAATAAATTAAATAAATACATCAACAAATAAAAATAAATAAAACAGCATGCCTCAATACATCACAGATCAATCTTAAGAGAATAAGGGACAAATCTAGAAATAAGAGACATGGACAGTTTTAAACTACTAGAACTATTAATTTGACACACTGACAGAATTAATGTGAACGTGAATTAATATACACTTTCTGAAGTGAAATTAGTCTATGAATCTAATTATTGTCATTATTAAGTGTAAAAAGTTGCCAGTTTTAGAAGGGATTAAGAGGGATAATTGAAAGGAATGTAAAACAGCACACTACTAGAAATGTAGACTACTTTCCCTTTGCAGAAGTGTAACCACAAAGAAAAAACAACTCCCCTTTGCAGACTTTATTGAGGAAAGTATACTGAAATAGTCATTAAGGATAATAACTTCCTTACCTCTGCAGCAGTGTTGTTAAACTGGCTCCTGGCACAAAATAATTCAATGCACGTCACACAAGCAACAAATGCAAAAGCAGTTTCTTTGACAACTTGGGTGTTGGTGAATGCTGTTGTGTCACCCAAAATGTTGTGGTATGTCACCTTTAACGTGTGTCATAGATTCACCATCACTGATCTATGGTGTGACAGATTCCTAACACAGTGCATTCATCACTTCTTAGCTAAGCTTCCACTATATGTCAAACAATATAATGCTCTAGTTGCTTTCAAAGAAAGTCTTGACAGTTGGAAGGATTTTAATAAACTCACCCCTGGGACAGCCTCTGCAGCCTCCTTGAAAAGGTGACACACATATTAAGCACTGCAAACCTATGGAAGGAGTACAATGAGTAAACCAACACAGCTGAAACAGAGCAGGAAAAACGGTACTTCAAACGACCAAAAATATAAGGAAATTTATTAAAGTTTGTTAAAATAAAGCGCTTTTCGTCTGGTTTAATGACACAGACTTCTTCAGACAATTACTTCTAAAAAAGGCTTGCTATATATATATATATATATATATATACACACAGTTACAAGGAGAACCCAATCAACAGGCAAAAAGCAATTAAACAATTAAGCAATGAACTACTACGTACTGTTTTTTAAAAAGGCAGCCACAAATTCATAGCAGCAACAAAAAGTGATGCGTTAGCATTTGTTACTAAAACTATTTTGTCAAAACCACACCTATTAAATTAATATAACTTTGACTTCAGAAAAACTAAAGACAAAAATGTAATTATATAATATTGACTATGTCAAAATGTTGTGGTATGTCACCTTTAACGTGTGTCATAGATTCACCATCACTGATCTATGGTGTGACAGATTCCTAACACAGTGCATTCATCACTTCTTAGCTAAGCTTCCACTATATGTCAAACAATATAATGCTCTAGTTGCTTTCAAAGAAAGTCTTGACAGTTGGAAGGATTTTAATAAACTCACCCCTGGGACAGCCTCTGCAGCCTCCTTGAAAAGGTGACACACATATTAAGCACTGCAAACCTATGGAAGGAGTACAATGACTTATATGTCTAGGGTCCTATATAGTCATCACAATTACTTGCATAGTAGATACCTATGGACCTATAAAAGATTTTGTTGTGTTTCTCTAGATTTTTGCTGGTACATCCTGTTTAGACAGTTTACCATTCAACTGGATGGATTACTCCACCTGTTCTGGCAATACTCATTATCAAATAGGGTGCTTCTGCCAAAATTCAGCATTCCTGTTACTAAATCACACAAACTGCAGTGAGCAAAGCATGAAATTGTCGCCAAAATACTTAGTACATATGGGGGTCATTATGCCCACCCTGCCTTGCAGCTCTAGGACCATACTTGGGAAAGATATAACTCCAGGCTTAAAGAAATATACAAAGTTGCTCTTTCTAGAAATAATCAACATAATTCTGACACTGACAGTTAACAGCTAAGCAGTACTGCTATCTGATGTTATATAATGTTGCTCCTTTCCAACATGCCTTATAAAGGTGTGCAGTTGCAACAACTGTTATTCCACATATGAATTTCTTCACTTACGTCATTTCCCCTGTCATTGCACATGATGTCTACTGCAATTCTAATCACAGACACTGAAGTAAGCTATGCTACAACAGTAGGGGGAGTCCAGCAATGAACAGTGGCACTCGTTGTTGTTAAACTATGTCTTAAATGAATGGTTCATACACAGATGTAGGCGAATAAATAAATTTAAAAAAATACAATTAAAAACTGCCTTTAAAACCATGTAAATGTTTTGTTTTCAAATGTAACAATAAAATCATAAAATACATACTAGGCCTTCATATCATGACGTGCTTTTTTAATTGTTTAAAACAAACAGAAAAACACCAATGTTTTATATTTCAAGTCCTTCACAGAATGACATTTAAAGATAAAGTGGGGGGGGGGGGCACTGGCAGAATATAAAAAACAGCAGTGGTTAGCATTACGTGAAGCCGACTGCTTTCATAGTACAAATAAATCAATCTCTTTAAAGCCACTACTGAGGTTCAGGGCTTTGAAACATTAATTTATTAAATTGGTCATGTTATATATTTGATACTGTTTATATCATGGTGGTTTTATAATTGATTTAAATACTTGAAAAAGTATATTACAGGATGAAAGCATGTATATGTATTTTATAATTTTACTGTTATTTGTGAAAATAAAGTCTTAATGTGGTTTCCTGAACCAGTTTATTGTTTCTTGTCTAGTTTTAATCCATCTTCTGAGCTTGGATAGTCCTGCTTTGGAGTTCAGTGTTTGATTGCAACTTTTATACACACATATGCCTTATGGGTTGTTAGGAATGCTCATGTTGTGCTAGACTTAAAATGTAAATTGCAAAATATGGTGTATGTATGCTAGATGCAAACAGAACTCTCATGTGGAGACATGTATACTCGAGCAAAACAGTATTTTCTTCCAACTGTCCTGTTTACTTCTTTTGTTTTCTTTGTTGCAATTGTGCAGTTATTTCTGAGTGCATATATAGATCACTGTGTCTATATTTTAGCAGATCTTGCAGGACTACCTACTACAAAGTTTGCATCTTGCGGGAAGAATGTTGTTTTAGTGTTTCAGGTCTGTTACACCACGCATTGCAAAAATGTATCTGTTGTAGTAGCTGACCATCCCGATGTATGCAAGGATTTCAGCTGTCTGTACAGTATAACCCATCTTTAATGCCACATAGATTATTGCATTCTCCACTTGGTCCTACAACCAAACTCCATTCCTCATCAGTGACATAGCAGTTGAACATGGCAGGTGGACAACTCAGTGGGTGAGGACACTGTGGTCCTTGTGCAGGTGGTTGGTGCCATCACCTGCCACTATAGGAGAGCTGAGGCAAAAGAGCATTGTGGGGTCACCAACAAGAGCAGATCAGCATAATATTGTGAGGGTACATGGTTTAAGGTTCACATGTTGTATGCAGAAGATGAGTGATGTGCAGGATAGAACCTATTAGAATTTCACTAAATCCAGACCCAATGATCTGTGACTGAGTCATCTACTAGTATACAGATCACAACTGACAATGAGCATTTGACCTCTTTTTGGGAGTCAGACTTCTACTGATGTTATGCTAAGTGATGGATATAATATAAATATGGCTGGACTTGCTGGGCATCATTCATTTGATAGAGTGACCATGAGTCATGCACTTTATACATCACTATACCTTCAATATGCCACAACATTTACAAAGAGATGTAAAGCAACCCAAACTAGCAGGGCATCATTTGTGTGTTACTCATATTGTCCTTTGTGAGTCATCCAGGTATGTGTTTCAGTGCTGATAGGATTTGTCTCAGCATATACATTTGTTCAGGATCATGTACTTTTAGTAGAATAAATAGACAGGAATACTTGAAGGGTAGCAGTTACATTTGGACATGGTTATAATAGGCATATACTTCGGCTTTGTTTTTCTGTCGTAACCCCCTGGATGTGCAGTAGCAAGGCCCACCCATCACTCAGCACCAGGTGACATGTATGAAAATCTATGAATACTCATGTTGATGTGTTCTTTGTCCGCATGAATATTCAGCTGGCATTCTGAGCATGGGGTATACAGATCCTGAAAATGTTTTATAACGCCAAGAAATAACAGTTGTTTAGATTAAATCGTCTTCTCTTTAATAATGATGCAACGTGTATGTCCCTGCTATGAGGAAATAGATTTTAAAAATGAAATAAAAGGAAAAGGAAAATGTGTACAACTTGTGTTATTTCTTTGAAGTAAAACAAGTATAGCAGGATCTATAAACTGCATGAACAGTAGAAAAAAAGGTCAGCTCTCCGATCTACACTGAACAGTAGCAAAACGAAAAGCCATGATGTCGTATGCAGATGATGGCTGTCCACAGTTGAAAGTGACACGAAGCATATGAGTAATTATTTTTCTCAATGTAGTGAGATCTTGGAGTTGGTATAGATAATTTAGATGGGTCGCTCCCCTACAAAAACGAAAAACACTAAATACAATGGGCAATTGTACTGCCCCCTCGATGAATATTCTTGTGGATGGTGAAGTAAATCTGCATGGCATGTCAATCATGCATCATTTGCATACAATATCATGGCCATTCAGCATGTCAATCACTCAGACCACTCCCACTTCTACTCAAAACTACCGGGGGATTACTATAGTAAAACATCACCTATACTTCTGCCTCATAGTTCTGTTTTTATCTTGGTCTACATAACTTAACACGCAAATGGCATGCATTTGTAAGACTGCATCTGGGACTGTTCAAGTAAACACTTCTACTTTCAGTGTCACTCATCACTACTATAGCATTCAGAGCCTGTTTAACCTGTTGCTAGTATGGTCCCATCTGTAGCTACGAAGGACAGCTGCCACAGCATAAATACACCATGAATCCTGGATCCCTCTATATGGATGGTGGGTTAGGGGCATTTCTCCGCTGGGTATACCATGCATCTGTCTGTAGTCATTACAACACTTGAAAGTCATGGTCTACAATATTTAAAAATAAAATTTTGTAGTGACCTGCATGAAGGGAAATGCATATGATAGCTAGCCGTATGGCCACAACCCCTTCCTGTGATTACTTATGAGAACTTATAAAATGGACAAGAAACATGACCAATCAATTGCAGTGCCGGTGTTAGCATTTTGGGAGCCCCCCAGCAAATGTCAAGTTAGGTGTCCCCTAGGCACTTCCGGGCTAAGTATTACTCTGTCACTGCCACCTCTCTTAAACAATCTTTTAGTTTATTTTGCAAACTTTTAGGAGTAGTATGCACACACTAAACTGTAGCTACAGTGTCCTTACATTACAACAGGCCTATGTACCGCACTATCTTGGTCCATCTCAGAGGGACAGTCACAGTTACTGACATTTAGTTGCAACAGTGATACATTACAACAACTGTACAGATCTGGATGTAGGTGAAATGGTGCCTTAGGCAATTCCAACTTGTGCTCCCCATACTATGCACATTGATTCTTTCTTCCTTTTCTCATGTTTCCCCTTACTCTTCCATTTTTTTAAAGAAGCCATAACTTTTAGACCTGGATCATCACAAACATGGGGACAAAATGCTCCACACGGAGTACATATCCTCTTTGGTAAGATCAGACCATAAATTAATCTCACTGGAAATCCGCATACGGCGCGCACCCCCTGCACAAAAGACCACAGTGAAGAACTTCTCAAAAGCAAACTTCACACTTCTTAAGACTGAAGTGGTATCTTTTACAAGGCCCTGGGCCAGGTGAAACCACAACCCACACTGCTGAATCCCTTTGCAAATGCCTTCTATGGGCACCTTCAAGAAATGCATGGATCATGCAATCCCAAATAAAACCAAGACCCATTCCCCAAGGCAGAGCCGGTCTGGTGGACCCCAGCCATAAACAAACTTTACAACAGGAGGAGGAAGCTACTACATGACAGAGCAAAATCCCTAAAAGAGAGCACATCTCTGATCAGTACTAGCAAAAAAATGATCACTCATCATAAAAATCATCCAAGGCCAACTTTGAGAGAAAAATTACCAAAAGACACAAAAGACAATCCACAAGGCCTTCTTTAGCTATGTTAGAAACCTGGGTGGAAACTCCCAGATATGCTCAGAGTTAGTCCAAAATGACACAAAATACACTGAACCCACTGACATTGCCAACATTCTGGCAGACAGGTTCAGTGCAAATTTCTCCTCCCCTCCCCAAAGGAGAAATAACTATCCCAGCAGAGTGTAGCCTCCCTAACATCTCAGATGCCCAGGTGAGAACCACCCCTCTCTAAAGCTAAAAACACAGCATCAATGGGACCGGATGGTGTCCCGGGCTGTGTGCTGCATGAACTC
Source organism: Protopterus annectens (assembly GCF_019279795.1). Lineage (NCBI taxonomy): Eukaryota > Metazoa > Chordata > Ceratodontiformes > Protopteridae > Protopterus > Protopterus annectens. The sequence continues at coordinate 557,174,034 of NC_056726.1, read as the reverse complement.
AAGAGGAACTAAAACCCACACATAAGGCTGCTGTTTAATCTTAGCCTTACTACAGGATACATACCCAAAGAGTGGCATATGGCAACAGTGGTCCCACTTCACAAAGGCCCGGTGCTTCTACAGGACCCTGGAAATTACTGCCCATAAGCAGCAGACGAGCCTGGTCTGCAAAGCTATGGAGAGGATCATTATGGAACTTTTCATAAACAAAGACTTTTGGGGACCCTACAGACATTGGATCCTGCAATTTGGCTTTGTCAAGGGCAGATCCTGCCTTTTGAACTTGAGTGACTTTTTTGAAACAGTCACTAAGGCCATTGATGAGGGTAAGGCAGTTCCACAGCCTACCTTGACCTTGGTAAAAGCCTTTGACACAATACCCCACTCAGGCATCATAGACAAACTCACAAGCTTAGATGTTAACCCATATGTGTCAGAGATGGGTTTATAGGCAACTGGCTCAAGGACAGAACCCATAGGGTCAGAGTTGCTGGAGCTATGTCAGACTCTAAGCCAGTCACAAGCTGATTGTCCCACAGGGGTATCAGTCCTGGGACCCCTCTTGTTCGGCATTTATTTTTCTCCGAGGTACAGGCAAACATGGGAGGATTGTGGCTGACAAAATTCCGCAGATGACTGCAAACTGGGCGCCATAATTGATACTCCAGTGGACACAAACATCCTTCAGAGAGGCCTCATAGAAATGGATGGTGGTGCCAGAGCCATGGCCTTAAGCTGAGCAGCCAAAAAATGTATAGATCATACCCTTTGGGAAAAACAAGGTACCGACAAATTACCACATAGGCCAGTAATCCATTATTAAGTACGGAAGAGGTAATCAGGGACCTAGGGACCAGGTTGACAGTAACCTCTCATTTTGACACTCACATTGCCAAAGTGGTTAGGAAGACCTTCTATATTGCCCACCTTATCATGAAGGGTTTCACATCTAGATCAAGAGAGGTCACTGTACCCCTGTACTCTTCTCTTATCAGGCCAATGATTGAGTACAATGCCCCATTTTGGGATGTATCTCACCCGACACCTGCAGCAGTTGGAAAGACCCCAAAAGTTCTTCACCAGAGAAGATAAAGGGTCTTAAACATATGTCATATGCTGTCGACTGAAAAACTCCAGCTCTATTCAGTCGCATACCGTCTACTCAGGGTGATCTGTGCCTCCACAGTACAAGGCCATGTCAATCCTGAATTAATGGACATGCTCCACCTCAGAAAATCCAAATCCATCAGAGCCACGAGAACAAGTGAGTTAAACCTCAACACAGAAATAAATAGAGCGTGCTGGAGGGACAGATTCATAACCCAGAGGCTCCTACACTCTGGAACAGAATCCCAGTCGATGTTAGGCACTGGCCCTCACTGACTCTATTCAAGAGAAATCTCGGCGAGCAGGTGGATGGGAGATCATAGGTTTACCCGGAGGTCATCTCTGTGTCACTACTAGACAGAGGCATAGTAAACTAAACCCTAATAGGGCATAGTATTCTCATCCTAAGGGGTGGTGTAAGCCACATACACTCTGGCTAGGCTTATAAATGCCCTAGGGCAGATAGCCTAGTACGAACCTATGAACCTATGAACCTAAGTAAATCTGCATGGCATGTCAATCATGCATCATTTGCATACAATATCATGGCCATTCAGCATGTCAATCACTCAGACCACTCCCACTTCTACTCAAAACTACCGGGGGATTACTATAGTAAAACATCACCTATACTTCTGCCTCATAGTTCTGTTTTTATCTTGGTCTACATAACTTAACACGCAAATGGCATGCATTTGTAAGACTGCATCTGGGACTGTTCAAGTAAACACTTCTACTTTCAGTGTCACTCATCACTACTATAGCATTCAAGGAGCCTGTTTAACCTGTTGCTAGTATGGTCCCATCTAGCAGCTCACGAAGGACAGCTGCTACAGCATAAAATACACCATGAATCCTGGATCCCTCTATGGATGGTGGGTTAGGGCATTTTCTCCTCCGCTGGGTATACCATGCATCACAAATGTCTGTAGTCATTACAACACTTGAAAGTCATGGTCTACAAGATTTAAAAATAAAATTTTGTAGTGACCTGCATGAAGGAAAATGCATATGATAGCTAGCCGTATAGCCTAACCCCTTCCTGTGATTACTTATGAGAACTTATAAAATGGACAAGAAACATGACCAATCAATTGCAGAAAAGTGCGGTGTTAGCAGCACATTTGGGAGCCCCCAGCAAATGTCAAGTTAGGTGTCCCCTAGGCACTTCCGGGCTAAGTGTTACTCTGTCACTGCCACCTCTCTTAAACAATCTTTTAGTTTATTTTGCAAACTTTTAGGAGTAGTATGCACACACTAAACTGTAGCTACAGTGTCCTTACATTACAACAGGCCTATGTACCGCACTATCTTGGTCCATCTCAGAGGGACAGTCACAGTTACTGACATTTAGTTGCAACAGTGATACATTACAACAACTGTACAGATCTGGATGTAGGTGAAATGGTGCCTTAGGCAATTCCAACTTGTGCTCCCCATACTATGCACATTGATTCTTTCTTCCTTTTCTCATGTTTCCCCTTACTCTTCCATTTTTTTAAAGAAGCCATAACTTTTTAAATTTTCTGAAATGCATTTAAAAGTTTTTTTGTTTACATAACCTTTTCATCCAATAATGGTTTGAACAAAAATTATGAATAAGGAAAGAAATTCAGTGTTGCTGTTCAGTTTTAGTTTTCCTAGCATTATTTCAACATACCTTTCCTGACCAGAACAGTACAGTAATAACCATTTAGGAAATACCTCAATTAAGCTAGTGCCTCCAAAAGCCATGTCATTATAAAAGCTCTGAAATGCATTTTAAAGTATTTTCCTAATCTTTTAATCCAATGGTGACCTGAACAAAAATCATGGGTAAGAAAAGAATTTCAGTCTTATTTATTTATTTTTTTCTTTTAAGAAAAACATAAGTTGTGCTCAAGGCTTAATGTTCAAAGATGACAAAATAGTAGCTCACAATAAACTAAGAAGCCAGTTATTGTGAGGATACACAGGTCCTCTCTGGGAATATGCCTGCCTCCCTAACCTCTCCCTCAGAAAAGACAGTCACTGCCAGTGCATCCCTCTGAGGTTAGACTGGGATGAAAGCAGAGTTTCAAATTGCCACAGTCATGTATTTCAAGTGACCACTGGCATACATACACATAGCATGCTTCATCCCTCCTAACCCTTAATCCCCAACCCCCTCAAATGCAACCATCTGTATATGTGCCTGATGTGTGATTGTGAGGAAAGTGAACAAAATAATGGTTATAGTAATATATTCTATTTTGTTGCTCCTGGACAGTAAACTGCCCCTACACAAGCTATGGTAACCTTCTTTGGACATCTCCAAGGTCTGTAAAAAAAGTGAAGGAAACAATGTTAGCACTGTCCCCAGTCCAAACACAAGCTATGATGGCCTCCTGTGCACATCTCTAAGGTTTGACTGTGATGCAAATTAAAGATGTAACAACCACACTATCCCCACCAACACACACATAACCTACAGCAGCCTTCTGTACACACACATCTGAGCAGGGCTGTTTTTAGAATGGGTGCAGATGAGAGTAGATGCCATTATCTGCTTTATACTAACAGGGTCATATCACAGCCCTGTTCAAGTTAAAGAATGTAATCAGAAAATTAATACATTTTTCTCCTCATTTTTCCTCAAGCAGCAAAAGCTTTTTGGGGCCCCACTCAGTCAAAGATGATTATCCAGTTATACATTCTGTGAAGTGGGGGGGGGGTACCAGATTCCTAGAAGATCTAGGTGTCTGAATGTTCTGATATATTATATGCCTTACTTTTGAAATATAATTACTTGTTAGCTGCATTTTGTACTGATGCCCAGAAGAATAATGTATATGTCCTAGCATTACTGGGTGTGTGCACAGATATTTTGTAAACACACACCCATGCATAAACCTTAGCAATAATTGTTTTTTTACTTATTTCAGCAAATAGCGATACATTGTGCAACATTGATACTGCCACCCCAGATCAGTGACTGTTGTTTAGCAGTCATCAAACAGGAAGCAGGGGTAATTCACTTTTTGTTTACCTCATCGAGGAGTAACACATACCTTTCACTATCCCTGATTTCACAGACCTTCTCAGATTCTGCCTCGTAATGCTGCCCTGTATTTCATAAAAAGTTTGATTTGCTGGTAAATCATTTAGGATTATAGACATTCCATAAATCCAGACATCAGATTTTTTTTACTTCTCATTGTCCATAAAAGGCATGTTGATGCAAAAGGTGTTGTTCTATTACTTTTTTTAACTGAATTAGAGCAATATTTAAAACATGTTCCTGATTATGAGCCTTTATTCTGCTTTCATTTTTGGCATTGCATAGAATTCTTCTGCAAAGAAGTTGAGAGTTATGGTATCTACTGTTCTGTCAGTATATATAAAACTCCCTGAAAGAAAAAAAAAATATCCCAAAAGACTGGGAGCATCAGCTCTTCTTAAAAACCAGGTAAGTACTAAGATAATGAAAATATTACATATTTGCAATAAAAATTATACAAAAGTTACACATTTCATGTACTCCCATGGTACTGCCCATGTCTATTATGGACACGGGCAGTCTGCAAAATGACTCAATGCTCCAAAACCCAAAGACCCACTACCCTGATCCTACCCCATCCTATATCTTGGAATTAAGATATAATACTGCTATATATTGGGTAGTATTGGCAAGGCTTTTAAAGCCTCTTGGACCATTAGCCTGGTAATCACCTATGAACCTATGAGATCAGTCTCTAGTGCTTACCTTGTTCATGTTCATTATCAGCTTTATCCTAACAGGGTCACATCACAGCCCTATTGAGGTAAAAGATCATAATCAGAAAATTAATACATTATTTTTCTCTTCATTTTTCCCCAGCCAGCTGCAGCTTTGGTAGGGCATCTACACAGTCAAGGATGATTGAGGGGGGCCACCTGCAGCTGCATGTATTGCAGGTACCTAAAGCTGCCTATGTTGTTAGTTTTAGTGAGCAGAATGGTCATCATCAGGGTTTAACTAAGCACCATATCAGTGGTAAATTATTTAATGGAATTGTGTAGCCTGTTACTTGATAAAATGCCTTTACTATAACCAGAGATATGTTTGAATTTTAAAGGCGGTATAAATAACAGTTATTATTACCCACCTTGTTTATTAAAATGTGTACAAGATTACTGTACTAACTTTGTAGGTTTGACAGACATGTTAAAAATATCAAGATAAGATAACTTGCTATGGTTGAGGCCCCCCCTACCAAGAATGGGGCACTCAGCAACCACAGGGTTCCCTGGTGTCTAAAGCCAAATATGTCAGATTGCTACCAGCCAAATCATCAAACCTGTTCTAAGACACAGCAAAAAATTAGTAGAGGCAGCTTATATTTCATATTCAGTAACAGATCCCTTTTCCCTCATAGCCTTAAAGAAGCAGTTAATAATAAATATATAAATACATAAATAAATCAATATATAAATAAATAAATAAATATCTAAATAAACAAATAAAAGAACTATATCAAACACAATAAACCCTCATAAGTTAAACAGATGACTAAATCTGCATAAAAATACTAAGTAAAAATAAAACAGAAATCAGGAATGAGACATAAATTAAATATACTTTACAGCAATAAAAACACTAAAACTCAAATGTAAGTGCTTTAACTGAACTGGAGTGGGTTCTGAAAGGCAAGTGTGTATGGGATCATGTTATCGAGAAAGCATAGGACACTCAGGCAGTGACAAGGGTGCCCATGTTTAGAACAAAGGTTTGAGACCATTCAAAGCAAAAATTCCAGTAGCTGTATACCTGTTAGCCTACACAATTAGTTCTCTCCAAGCTTTTGAATGAGAACTAATTGGATAGTAAACCATAAAGATCAGTAGGCAACAGCAGAAAAAGGCATCTTATAAGTATAAACTAACTTCCTGTTGAAAGAGAAAGCATTTGATCAACAACCAGGAAATGAAACAATGTAGGGAGTGACAGGAAGTGAATAACATGAACATAAGACCAGCAAGCCCAGAACAGCATAAAACAGAAAGTCAGCCACTATGGCCTATGAGGCAGATAGGCAGATACACACACACACACACACACACACACACACACACACACACACACACACACACACACACACACACACACACACACACACATACACACACCAAAAAGCCTCTGGTAGGCAATCTTTTACATAAGAGGTAAATTCGAAGATACAATACTTGAGATCAAAACACTGCATAAATACAAACTGCATATTAAAATAACAAAACCACATACAAAATATCATAGAACCCAATTAAAGGCAACAAGCATGCCATCTTCTAAACCAACTTAAGAAAAACAATGTGAAAGAACATTACTGCTTTTTCAGGTGTTTTTCGTTTCTTGGAGTTGCCATCAAAATGATTACACTTTTTTAAACAAGAAACATCTTTATTGAATTATCACTTATAACAAAGGCAATCATACATTTATATAATTGACATATTTTCAGTTGATTCTTGCCCTATTTCCCTCCACATCACGTATAATCTTCTGTACAGTCATTGCCAGTCAAACATTACATTGCTCATTCAATTTCTGCCTTCACCTAAATCTCATTCTCCTCCAAAACATTATTCTGTATGTATTGTTCCCATTTTTTATGTAATTTTCTCCTACCCAACAATCCCACTTCCAGTTCTTTTGTCTGTGTTATTATTTTCACTACTTTTAGTAAGTTGGTTTGGACGTTGATTTACATTTTCTTCTAATTATTTTTCTGGCAGCAACCAGAATTAAACTCAGCAAGACCTTAGATATATGGACAATTATTCTGGACCACAGCTCAAAAAATCATTTCCTTAGTTATACCAATTTGGCCACCCAGGATTTCTGACAGAGAAGTCTGCAGGGAATTTTTAAAGTATGCCAACTCATTACAGTCCCAAAAATATGATCCCAGTTACTTCTTTCCTCCCTATCACACCTACAACATTTGCAATCTACCTGAGGAAAATTATTTTGAGTCTGCTTTGGGTATAAAAATACCTATTCAAATAATTCCAAGTAAAGATTCTAAATCTTCTAGACTTTGTTGCATATCTGGGAGCCATACATATATATTCCCATTGTTTCTTTGTGGATTGCTTATCCAAACTCTTTTCTCAAACTTTTCTAACCTCCACTTATTGATTCCTAAAGTTATTATGCAATATTTTATATGGTCTAATAATTATCCCTTTCTAAGCAGCAGCTTCTGTTCCAGATTATACTCAAACTCTACCACTGCTGGTTCTTCATTTAGAATATCCTTATTGATTTTTCTTTGCCTATACTCTGATGTCAATGCTTGATAGGGAAGGCAATCTCTAGCCTGCAGTCCAAATGAATTCTTGGCCTCTTGCCATTCTATTACCTTTCCCTTTACAATTATTTGCTACCAATATCTTGGTTCCTTTGCCAGTTTCTCCAAAAAGTTTCACCCCCTCTTTTTTGCCTATTCTGTGACCCCTAATTGTAGTCACCTCTCCTCTCCTTTTTCCATTCCCATATTAGCTTAGCTCTTAGAATACTTTCTGCTAATTTATGAATATAATATCTGTATGGTTATTGGTATTCTCCTTAATGATATGCATCCATAATCCAGTATCTCCTTATTTCTTGAGCTTCCTCCTTGTTTCTTAATAATCCATTTCTACTTTGAATTACAGCTCTTTGCTTGTACTATGTACAAGAACCTTAACTATGTAGCTCTGAAATAACCCTTCAAATCAGGTAATCCCAAGCAACTTGTTATATTGGAAGGAGTAATGTATTTCACTTGATTCTTGCCTTATTTCCCTCCACCCATAAAATAATTCAACTCTTTATTAATTACTACCCACAACTTCTCCTCTGGTTGATAAAAATCTGAGTGACCTCTGTATAAAACTAAAGGGATTAGAAACATTTTCACTGTCCGTAGCCATAAACAGAGTTTACAATTTCTCAGTTTTTGTATTATCTTACATTTAGTTTCTTCCCATATATCCTTAGCTGCCATAATAGAATCCTTTTTAATCCATAGTCCTAAGTACTTCATTTTATCATGTCCCATAAATATTGGTATTGCTAAACCAATTTGTGTGTGGGTCTGTAGTTTACAGCCATTGCCTTTGTTTTATCTTCATTCGTCTTCATTAATTTTGTATCCCAAAAATACTTGAAACTATCAGAGAATGTTCCACACAACTGAAATGACCTTTTCTGGCTTTGTCAGGTACAAAACAATATCATCTGCAAATAAAGCCAATGTTTCTTATAAAATACTGTTAAGAACAAAAACTGTTTTACTTACAGTTACTTCATTCCTTCCTGTTCCCCTCTCCTTAATGTTCCAAGCGGTAATGGTGTGTTATATGTCATATGATTTGGATTCCCTTGCACATTTAACAAAGTCAGAAAAGTGCAATATTTCCAGGTTTTCTTGTTCTGCCATATTTCACAGATTGATTGATGCTTTGTAACCCCACATTTATTCATTCATTTCCAAGTTGTTGGCATTCTTCCTGTTGATCTCCGTCTCCATCTCTGGTTCATTTCCAATGTACTCCTGGTTCTTCTAGTCAACTGCTGCGCTTTTCTCTGTCTCTCAAACATTTTCATTTGGAGCATTGGAAAAGGTTTCACTGGCATAGTCTCTCTATGAGCTTTATTATCAGAAGAATAAGAAGCAGAACCCCCTTCTATTTGATAGCTCATTTTTTGTTAGACAAACTTTTGTGTTTCTTCCTTCATGTGGTCTCAATAAAAAAAATGACTTTAACTCTGCAGGAAAAAAAAATATTCTGAAGACAGCTGGATACAACAACTTGAATCTGACATCTGTTTCTGGACATTCCCCAATTTGTGGAATAAGTTTACTGCTCTTCTGTCTGGTGTACAGTGAGTAATTATTTTCCACAAACACTCTGCTGTCTCCCACAGAGTTTTGTCAGAATCATTCTGCTGATAGGATTGCATCTTTACTATTAGAACTCTGGCTTCTTTCTTATAGCCAGGTTTGGAGCAAAGAGCTGGTGTCCCTTTCAGTTAACATCTCCTGCTGTGGAATCCCAGTCTAGTTGCTTATTTGTTCTTTCATAAAATTAGTACAGTATGTTCCTTCCAGTTTCTCTGGTACAGCAAAAAAAAAAAAAAAAAAAAAAAAAACCTCAGGTTTTCCCCACATGCTCTGTCCTCTAATTCTACCATTTCCTGAAACATTTCTTCTTGGCAGTCTCAGACAGCCTTTTCATCATTCAACCTCTGATTTTTACAGTTTTGTCAGCTCATGTGAATATATGTTTAAAATTTCTATACTCACTGCATGCACACTCCTTGCATACATCACATCTTACCAAACCTCCACCATTCCTGCACTCAACCACTACCACTGTACCACCATACACACCACCACTCATATCCCACCTCTACTCTACTACTCTCTCATCAGGTCAACAACCTTCCCAATACACCCTCTATATAGACTACGGACCACAATACCTAAACTAAAAACAACCCCACAACCTAACATAACCCTACCACCATACCTATTGCCCACAGAACACAATGAAAAAACTTCCCTTATAAGCAAGCATATACAGAAATTGATAAAATTAATAATCTCATCCATATCCAACCTAGCACTCAGTGGAGACATCCATCCTAATTCGGGTCCCTCTATCTCCAACCCCTCCCCACATAATAAGACTACAAACCACATCTCCCAAATCACAGCCAATAGAAAGCCAACCAACATCTTTCAAGGTGCATGAATTCCATGCCACCATAGACTTCTACTCCCCTGATGTAGTGATCCTTACAGAAACATGGTTAAAACCACACATTACTAATAAGCAAATCCTCCCTACTGGTTACAATATACTAAGAGTAGACCGACTAAACAAAAAAGGAGGTGGTATAGCTATAATATTTAAGCAGCATCTAGACATCCAGATCTTAAAGTTAGCAGCTCCCCAAATAGGTAAGGAAGAAATAATATATACCAACCTTAAAATAAACCAAAATAAAACCCTAAACATAATAGGTTGCTACTTCCCACCTGGCCACAACATCCCTCCACTTGAAAACCTCCTCAGCTGGACTATCCACCACCTACCCCAAGAAACTTTAATTCTAAGAGACTTCAACACTGACTGGCAATCCTCTAGCAACCACCCAACCCATCATGTAAATCTTCATGGCTTCACCCAACTAGTCCAGTCACCTACTAGGATAAATAACTCCAACAAACACACTACCCTTGATTAGATACTAGTCAATAAGAGCCCCCAGTCATATATAGCAGGCTGCTTATTTGACAGCCTCAGTGATCACTCTCCAACCTTCTTACTAAGAAAACACCTTTATAAAGCAAAACCCATCATCTACCATCAAATACGCAAAAAAACTAATTTCAACCCTCTCTCATTCAGCTCATCCCTAAAAGACTGTAACTGGCAACCTCTAAAATACCTCAAACTAGGTGACGCAGTTGACTACTTTAATAAAACATTCCTAAGCATCCTTAATTACCACACCCCCATAAGACGTTTCCGAACTAGAGCCTAACAATCCCCATGGCTACAAAAGAACATGAAGTCTGAAATGAAAAACAGGGATAAAGCGTGGGACAACTGGCGCAAAACCAAAACTCCCTCTACTAGGCAAAAATTCCTAGAATTACGCAATAGAACCAAAAAGCTTATAAAACAGGACAAAATCCAATACTACCAGTCTGCCCTTACCTCCTCCCAACATAACCCCAAACAATTCTGGTCCTCAATAAACTCCATCCTCCACCCAGGTAAAGTAAGTACACCCACTCCTAACTTAACTCACTCCTCCAAAAATATTACTACCTCTTTCAACAATCAGTTCACACAAACCATACTATCACTAGCTAGACAACACAACCCCCCCCATAAACCCACACCATCAACTACAACTAACAATCTCCCAACTAGCTTCTCTTTCTCTCCTGTTCCTACTTCCAAAATAAAATGACTACTAACTAAACTTAAAACCACCAGATTAGCAGCAGACAACCTCCCAGTTGAATACATTCAACTTGCAGCTGACGCTCTAGCCTACCCCGTATCACTCTTGATTAACAGATCTCTGTCAGAAAGTTATGCTCCTACACTATGGAAAGTCTCACACATAATTCCCCTACACAAAGGAGGCCCCTCCACAGATCTAACCAATTACCGCCCCATAGCTATTCTCTTGCCACTCTCCAAAATACTAGAGCGATGCATTCATTCTCAAGTCTCAGATCACCTCCTTGCTAACAACCTCTTCTCCAACACACAACACGGTTTCCGACCTAACCATATCACCACCACTGCCTTACTCTCTTTCTCTAACACTATCCTACAAAATAAAAATGCAGGTTATCTCGCCTCAGCTACCTTCCTAGACCTCTCTAAATCTTTCACCATGGTCCCACACAAACTCATCTCTCTTCTCAATAACCTAACCTTCTCTCAACCAGTCATCAACTGGTTTCAGAGTTACCTATCTGACCGCCAACAAGCAGTTGTTTGGCAAGACAACCTATCCCCCAAATACCAGTCTCCATAAGAGTTCCCCAAGGGTCCATCCTGAGACCCCTACTCTTCTCTATTTTCACCAATAATCTAGCCTCAGCCACAACACATGGCACACTCATACAATATGCAGATGACTCAACCATCATCTGCACAGCCCACTCCCTACCAGAACTGCAAAAAGTCACACAAGAAGCATTTTCTTCTATTAAAACATGGTTATCCGATGCCCAACTAATACTCAACCCAAACAAAACAAAATTACTAGTCTTCCAACCCACCAAACTTACCCTAGACAGCTCACACTTTAACATCACAGCAAAAGACAACACCACCATCCATCCAACAGAACACACCAAATTACTAGGAGTAGAAATAGACAATAAACTGAACTTTGACATTCACATTTCCATGACCATTAAAAAAGTGCACAAAAAACTAGGAACATTATATAGAAATCAACAACTACTTACCAAAGCAGCTAAAATTTTGGTAGCAAATTCTCATCTTATCTCTACCCTACTCTATGCCTCTCCAGTATGTACTAACCTTAGACAATGCGATCTAAATAAGTTCGAAACCTGCTACAACAAAATTGCCAAATTCACCACAGGGGCTTCCTACCATACTCACCACTGTCTCTCACTAGCAGAACTGGGCTGGCTAGAGCTCCCCCACCTCCTTTAATGGTACCAACTCACACTCGCCCACAAACTAATAAACCAACCATTAAAAGTCCCATCCCTCCAGAATCTACTCCAACCATACATAACCACGAGACCACTAAGATCCAGCCACAAAAACCTCCTACAGGTCACAAGAGCCATTAACTCTGCTGGAGAAGCATTATTCTCCTGCACTGTAGCCAAACTTTGGAACTCCCTCCCATCCTCAGTTACCTCTGTAACTTCTTGCACCCACTTTAAATCCTTACTAAAATCACACTTCAAAACTTGTCAGATATGCCCTTGCAACCTCCTCTAATACCATCCACTCCCCCCACCCACTACCTCTCTCAGTCCTCTGTCAACAACCTACTCTTAGCAAGCTTGGCTACTCATGTTCCCAGCTACCTACCACATAATACTAACTTCTTGTAGCAACAACTGCTAATGGCTGTTATGTACCTCAAAAACAGATTGTATCAATTGTTCACTGATGAATCTCAACTACATTTGTAACCATGTTTAGTATATGTCACCATATTTTAAAATTGTACTATGTTCTACAGCTGTTTTACATCTGTTTTCTTCTTGTCTTGTGTCCTCAACTGGACTAATGTCTATATTTAAATGCTATGTTTTTTAACTGTATAATGCAAATAATACTTAATGTGGAGCTTTTCTCCCGGGCCTCCACTGAAAACAGACCTGTGTCCAGTTGGACTCTCCCGGTCAACAAATGTAAATAAATAAAGAATAAATAAATTAATTTCTTACTTTTTTCCAGTCTTTTGTTATTTGAGTTGATATACTTCTTCATTGTTTGGTTTATTTTAATCATCTCAGAGACATTTGACTTTTTTTTTCTGCTAGATGACTGGAAGTCATGCCTCACACCTAAGGTGGAGCTTGAACTGCTTTCTGGTGAACATCTACAAGATTCTCCTCACCTTTTGTGATTGAATTTCTTTCAGGTTCTCTGAATTCCTTCTTTGCCAGCATCCAATCAGTGTACTTACTAGCCAGTACCTGAAATTTACCGAAAACAGACAAATTCACCATTGGCATCATGTTGTGGACATGTTAAACACAAAGTAGTAGGAATTGCAGAATAGTGCTGGCACCATTCTCTGTATAAGGAATGTATGTGGCAGTACACACTGGAAATAACTGTTAGAATTATATGGACATGATATTCACATTACAGTGGACACTGTAAACTATTATTCCATTCACATGCTTGATATTGTATGGACATGGCAATGCACAATACAGATTGTTGTTCATATCAGGATTTGTAGCATATCGTATTTTAACTTGCTGAAAATACTGAATTTGCCAGGTATTACAAAAAAAATAAAAAATAAAAAAAGCATTCTAACTTCTTTCAGAATGCACAGAAAAGGCAATCATCACTTTTACTGTAGATCTTATTTATAACATAAAGAGCCATTACCAAATGATAATATTGATATGACATCAAAGTCTCATTAAGAACATACTCGAAACATGAAGCACAAAGATCTATTAATCAAAAATTCAATGTTGGTGAAATACATTAAATAGTAAAAAAGCAATGAAAGAAAAAAAGAAAGCCGATGAAGGCAATGGACAGAAAATGTCTGTTGTAAACCACAATGGAACCACAATATCAATGTATAACTCACCAAACTGCAAAATAAAACAACTAATAAGATAAAAAATTATTCAATTACAATTTTCTTAGAAATAATAATAATAATAATACATGTTACCAGACCCACATAATGTCCAACTAAACATTTCCTGACATGTAGTATGCAGTCTGTTGAAGGATTAGGTATTAATAAGTGTCAATAAAGTAGGGACCCGTCTGGGGCAGTACTGCATAATGAAGGCATGCACTCATGAAAATGACCATTACCTGGCAAGTGAGGAGACCTCACTATGATATGTTTTGTGACCTTGGGCATTCGGCATGGGAGTTGCATGCTTGTGCATGATGTGAAGCAGAAATACCGCGTATATACTTCACAGGAACCCACCAACTAGTTTTCTTGTATAAATGGGAAGGAAATGGGGATGATAGGACAGTCAGAAAGAAGGAAGATCAAGCAGAGGAATACACAGAAGGACAATGTGATGAGAAAAGTGACATGGGATAGTGGAAGAAGGGTGACTTTTATTTTGTAGAACAGATGACCTTTTTGTTTTGGAGAAGGGTAAAAGGAGCAGAAGGCATGGTGAAGATATAGGTAGGATAAAGGGTATATTAATGGCAACAGGGTAGGCACACAAACAGATAATACAAACAAAGACTGAATTGGAGGTAGTGATGCAAAAGGGGACCAGAAAGGAGAGATGCAGCTATATAGATGGTGGACAGCTGATGTTGGCTAGAATTGGACAGGAAACAGGGCAGGATAAGTGGCCAAATGGAAGCAGAATACCATGATGCGGGGATGGGGTGGGGTAATGAAAGCCTGCCAACTTGTGTCTGCTGGGAACCCACTCAGAAGTCAATCATTTCATCACTGTGTCTGACATCATGAGTGGGATCCACCTCCGGTGGCCTAATGGTTAGAGCTAGGCAGCTATGTCACATAAAAATGTGCTCCAGGTTGCCAATCCAGATCTTGAGCTGCTGGTCCAATCTTAAGCAGAAGTCACAGCTGCCACCTGGTGAATCAGAATGTGCCACATCCTAAAGGGAACCTTACAACACCCATTGGAGAAGCAGCACAAGAGGTCACCAGTAAACTGTGTAGGTCAGCTGCTAAAGAATGACCTTCATCAGCCTGCAGACAGGTGACCATAGGATTGCTGAGGACCCAGCAGTCAGTCCAGTGACTCATGCATGGTGCAATAACTGCTGCCATATCACTTCCTGCTCCACAGGTTCTGCTGTTGAAAAATGAACATAAATGCAGTGCAACAAAACAGCAAGGAAACCTAATAAAAAGATTGTTATGACAAAGATAGAGAGAGAAAGAGAAAATTGCATCTTCAAGATGATGTATTTCTTTAAATGGCTAATGAAAAAAACAGTCCACAGAGCAATGTTTATATAAATGTCTAGGGGGCACTTTTAATAGAGCAAGGAATAACACTGGGGGATATGGCTGGATATGTCAGTAGTGGATAGGACAGTGGTATGTGGTATGGATGTTAACTAGTGTTTGTTTAAAAGACAAAGAAGCAAAAAAGAAAAAAAATCAAACTGAACACAATCAGTGGTCAGCACTGTGGACAATGGGTATGCAGAGTTGTCATGCACAGTGTGGCAAATGTAAGAATGTGTGGCACTGCCTGACACAGTACCTCAAATCACATGACTAAAACTAACTATGATGCCCAATTAATTATTGCAGGAGGAATAAAAGCATTAAATGAAAAGCCCCATTAAACTGGTATATGGATGCAGTACACTTGTCATACCCATGCCATTTCCAGATTATGTGGTACATTGTAGGGCAGTGGCACAAGTACAAGTGCATTACAAAGTGGTAGCCTGACTAGGGCAATGAAGAACCACACAGTGGTAATCACATACCCATGAATCAATGCACAGCAAAATGCTGAACTACTATAAAGGAGAAATAAAGTCTGATTGCAGCAGCACACCCAGTGTCAGTACAGTTAGCATACATGCTGCCATGTCAGGAATAACTTGAAGGACATCATTGATTTACAAATGCATTTAAACCACATAGCAGTATTACAAGCTGTGAAGAAATCTGCAGTGATTAAGTTTTAAACTGCAGTGTAAAAGTGAGCAGTGCTATGGTAAGCAGGTGAAGCAGAGACACAGTGTCTGAGATGGTATACTTGAAAAGGTTGACTTACCAGAAAATCGATTTTTATAGGATTGAGACCAGATGAGTAAAACCACACAACACTGATGAAGTAGCATTGTTGCCTCACAGTAAGATGTTGTCCTGTTCGATTCTCAGCTAAAGTGTCTTTTGTGTGGAGACATGCGTGAATGGGTGTACCTTCGTTGAAGGTTGTACGTCAGGACTGGCAACTCGGTATGTAAAAATCTGCTGCCAATCAATAGCAGACCGGAGTTCCGCTGTGGTGACCCCTAACCGGGAAAAGCTGAAAGATACAACAACAACAACAACTGATGGAGTAGAGCATTGACAGAACATAACAGAACAGAACAATGAACAGTTGCAGTAGGTGATTGCACAAGATCGCACTACAGTGGGGCCTGTGGTTTTTGCCTCTTCTCCACTGTAGTGCAATGTATGAGTTGGTGTATTTAATTAGCAGGGTATATGGTGGGCACAGGGGGGCTTGCCTCCTGCAAAAGACATTGTTGTCAGTGATGTTCTTCATATTCATCACTGCTGCAGTAGCCTAGCTATATGGGTTATATCCTGCCAAGGATATAACAGCCAACCAGGTTCTAAAGCTTCAGGGTGACATCCAAGTAACCAGTTTGTCAAGCAGCTCGAGCTGAGCTCACTAAAATACAAGTTTGAGTGTGAAGCCCTTCAGAGTTTTACTGCTGCCAAAGAGTACTCTCCTCTGAGGCTTTTGTGGATTGATGGTTAGCTTGTGCTTTCCTTTGCTGGACAGATAAGTTGCCTTTGGTAGTAAAAACTTTCATTTTCTTAAATATATCTGTGATTTATTACTTTCCTCTTCAGGAAAATAAAACTAGGAATGTTGTGTGTTAACAAATTGTCTTGAGTCAGTAATGCACTTTTAAACTGAAGACTCATTTTTTTCTGTCAGTTAGAAGAAGTGTTAACTAGCTGAAAGCATAGTTTATGTTGGGAAATTGTGTTTATTTTTCCTTTGTGAGGCTGGCATATTGTTTAAAAGTGTTTTTACTCTGTTTTGTTTTGTAAAAAACACACACACAGCATGTGCTTCATGTCTTCTCCTGGGAACAAAGTATCATTTTTGGTGTGACAATGAAACAGTCTAACAGTCTAATGTTCAGTCCTTCTTCCAGCCACAAAAAGAAAAAGTTAAGCAAACAGGCTTTGTCACCACAACAGACTAGCAATTTACCTCAGCTGCAGGTGGATGACTCTGGTATAACCATTTGTTGTACCTCATACCACTCATCTATTACTTCAGATCCCTCTGGTGTAACACCTACAGCACCTTTGGACCGGGGGTTAGCCACTTACTCTTTGGCTGTTACAGTCCCCTTAGTAGGTAAGGAAGAGCCACTGTTATTGGTCCTCGGAGAGAGAAGAATGAAGGTTTCCCTGTTGTACCAGAATATTGTCCCTATCCCTGGGGAAGCAGCTGCTGCCATTAGTAACTTGGTTGGCGCCATTTTTTCTGTCAAAAAGAAACAGAAAACCAAGCATGCATCTACTCCTCCTCAAACTTCTATAGACAGGGGTAGAGTAGTTTATTGGGTCTGGCTCAGGGTTTAATTTAGGCTATTGATACTTCTTGTAAAGTAGTTTCTGGTAAAAAAGGGATTCTTCTTTCCCTGAAGAGATTCAAGATTTGGAATTTGAACAGGATGTTAAAGATATGTATTCAGGGCTTATTCCTCAGTTTTCTTATTCAGACTCAGAGGAGAGTTCAGCTTCTGATTCTTCCTGTGGGGGGTTTCTTTTTCCTCTGAGATTATAGCTATAATTAGCCAGTATTTTCCACAGAAGAACACTGAAGTCTCTCAGTCCCTCAGAAAATACTATGATTTACTACAG
This sequence comes from Protopterus annectens, assembly GCF_019279795.1. Classification (NCBI taxonomy): domain Eukaryota; kingdom Metazoa; phylum Chordata; order Ceratodontiformes; family Protopteridae; genus Protopterus; species Protopterus annectens. Next base: position 557,156,081 of record NC_056726.1, on the reverse strand, counting down.
AAGGATTTTGAAGAACCTACACCCATTCCTCCTGTTTTGTCAGCTTCAGTGGAGGTGTGTTTGTGTGCTCATGTGCATATGTGTGCGTATGTGCGCACATATGTGTGCGTGTGTGTATGCACGTGCGTGTGTGTGTGTGTTACTGCCTGCAGTTTTCCTGTTAGTCATCTATCTGCCCCTAAAAAGGCAGATGGGATGTATACATTTCCTCAGTCTTTTAAAATTTTATAGACTACTCTCAAACCTGACCCAGTAGCTACAGCTTTGGTTGATCCCACTGCTGCTAAGCACTTAGTTAATTGCAATCCTACTTTTTCTGATAAGGATGAGAAACTCATTGATAAGTATGGGAAAAAGGTTGATACAGCTGAAACTCTGGTTTTCAGAATTTTGAATTATCAGGTTCATATGTTAAAGTTTGTTCTGACAAATTGTGAAAGTATGAGGAATGTTTTATCTTTACTTTCTTGTGAGGAAAAATCTACTTTAAATAATTTAGTTTCTTCTTTTTTGCAGGTCACCAATCATTGTTTACACTGTGTGTATGACTCTCATGATACTTTTTTCCTGGTTATGGTCACTGGTACTGTTTTAAGGAGTTTTGTATGTCTACATTCTCAGAATCTTCCAGATGATGTTAAAAATGATATTTAAATTCTCCCTTGGATAGATATTTAGTGTTAGGCCCCTCTGCTGCACAGGTGATCAAAAAGTGTGATGAAAGGGGCAAGATGATCTAAGAAATCTCTAAGAATATTCAGGTCTGCTTTTCCACATTGTTCAAGAGACTTTCTTTCTCCTCTTCCATTTTTGGCAGAGAATAGAATAAACAGTCACAACAGAATTCAGGTAAACAGACATTTTAGAAGTAATGGCAAGGGAGTTCCAAAAAAAATCCTTAACCTCCCTAAACCAAGGACAGTCCAATATGTATTAATGATGATTGAAGTGACCTTATGACCCAGTCTCACCCAGATCCCTTTTCCATTCAGAAAGTTGTAATCTCCATTTTTCTGTTTGGCAACAGATTACATCATCCAAATAGGTTCTTATTATCATTCATCAAGGTTACAGATTGCAGTGGGAGGAAATTCCTTTTTTCCAGGATGTCATTCCTCATACTTCAGATCAGACTCTTTAGTTTAACCTGCTCTTCATAATATGCTGTTCCAAGGACTTAAACCAGTTTCTCCTTGCCAAATAGGGAAGAATTTTTATTTAAAGATGTTCCTAATGCCAGAGAAAGAAAATGCTTGGAGATCAGTTCTGAATCTTTCTTTCCAAAACCTGGTTGTGATGGTGACCTAATTAAAAATGGTGCCACCTTACAATGTATTACCTCTTCTTCCTCTTTTAAGTTTCCTGGTAAAACTAGACTTATAAGTTGCTTATCATCACATCCCTATTCATCCAGATGTCAGACTTTTCTTAAGGTTTTGTATGTCTGGATCACATTATCAGTTCTTTTCCTTAACCTTTGCACTATCCACTGCACCAAGAGTGTTTACAAAGTTTCTAGCTGAAAGGTTGCTATTCAAAACATTGATCCAATATCATTAAAAACACAACATCGAAGTGCCATACAGTTGAGTGCCAGAATATCGTCAACACATGTTTTTGCAGGGGAGTAAGCCCTCCTGCATCCCAAATGCGGGGCAATTGCAACCCACACATCTTCTAATTATATATACCAACTCTAAGATTACACTACAACTAAGAATGAGCAAAACTCCAATCATAGTTGTACTGCAATCTCACACAATCAGCCACTTGAACTGTGAGATGTTCTGGCATTCGACTATATGGCACTTTAAAGTTGTGTCTTTTTGATGATGGATGAATGTTATGATTGTTGACATTTTGACTAGTGGACATTCGAACATAGACCCCCCCCCAAACAAATATATATCTATATATCTATATCTATATATATATATATATATATATATATATATATATATATATATATATATATATATATATATAGTGTGTACTGGATATTAGGCCTTGTTGGTTAAGAAATTAATTTTATGTTGAATGGTAAAACACAAGTCACAAAACAAGTTCTTCAATTCTACAATATGAGGTATTGCATTGATCCCATAAAGCAAAGACATATATATTGTATGTATATATATATATATATATATATATATATATATATATATATATATATATATATATATATATTAACTCTTTATAAGCTCGAAATCCTGAAATATAGAATTTCAGAATCTCTAGCCTATAAAGTCGAACAGACAGAAATCGCAAACCTGGAAATGTCGAATCCAACAATGTGGAACCCGCGGAACAGATAGTGTGTTAGGTGAGTGTTGTTTATTTAGGGTTTTGGGGAGGGATTGTGTGTTTGTGAGTGTGTTGGGATGTTTTATGTGTGGGTTAGGGTAGGTAGGTCAGAGTGTGAATGTGTTAGCGTTGGGAGTGGTGGTGTTTGTAAGTCTGTGATGTGTGTTTGTGTGGGGGTGTGTGGAATGTGTGGTGCTGGGTTGTCTGTGTTATGGAGTGTAGTGCGACCTTGGAGTTAGTATATATTAAAAGGGGGTGGGGGGGCTTGCCCCCCTGCATATAGTAAGGGTAGGTATGTGTGTTTGTTTAGCTGTGTGTGTGTGTGTGTGTGTGTGTGTGTGTGTGTTGTATTGCTTTTTGTACAGAGTCAGGAGGTATGTGTGTTTGTGTTTGTATGTGTTGTGTAGTGTGTGCTGTATCTTTTCGGGGTTTTGTGGTTTCGGGAGTTTGGGTTTCATGGTTTTGTGATTTCAGGAGTTTGGGTTTCGCAGTTCTGTGATTTTGGTTATTTGGATTTTCGACTTCATTGTCTCGAGATACTGAAATTCCATATTTCAGTATTTTGAGATTATGAAATGAATCTATATATATATATATATATATATATATATATATATATATATATATATATATACAAAATTATGTACACACACATACATATATATATATATATATATATATATATATATATATTTGTATATATTTATTATAGATAGATATAGATATAAATAGATAAATATGTGTATATTAATTTGTAGTAATATTTCCAGTTCATTTCTACAGGATGCAGTAATTACAGTAATTGTGTAAGTTGTTCATTGAATAAGGCTTTCCTCAGGTTATATAGACTTTTGCAAATAGTCTGTTTTATGGGTGGTTTCCTACTCTAGATCTGAGATAACTTTAAGACAGCTTTCATATAGTTTTGTTACATTATTTTACAGCACATCGATGTTAGCATTCACATATGTTAGTCTAATATATTTTTATCAGTTTACTCTTATTTGATGTAGATTTTTAGATTAAGGTCCATTTTTGCCAATAATGCTGTATTTGCTTGTCTGGTGAGTGTTCTTTATTTTATTTTATTTTTTTTTGACTGCATTTTTAAGATTGTTTCATTTTATTAATGTACATTTATTTTCTAGGAGTTTGATTTATGTATGTATAGATGCATTTTGAGGCTTTATGTGTGTGTTTTCTTTGCTTGAAGTGATTGATATTTTATTTATTTATTGACTTTTGTTGTTATTGTGAATGGGGCTGAATAATGAAGTGCACAGAATTGTTAGAAATAATATATACTATATGCCTGATGATCATCTTTTTATTCCAGTGATTGAACTCAGATAAATGTGTGATAGAAACATGTATCTGGTTCTCTGGACATTTTTTAACTGCCCTCTTAACATTTTAATAAAGAGTTTATTAATCTCCTTGACGTGCTGTCAGCTCTACTAAAATTTCTTTAAATGCCTTTAGTTATGTACTAAACACTAAAAATAAATGTTCACACACTACCTGCGTGAAACAGAAGCACATGTAACTCTTAAGCATTTTACTATACCTAAAGCAAACCTTAAATCTCAAATTTAAAGAAAAACATAAAACCAAGTAGACAATAATGAAGTAAAACAAAACATTGATTTTGTAATTAGTTCAATGTAACTTTGCATGCTGCTCGCACATAGAGCCAGATTCATGAATGGCTACACTGTTTACTGTTGTTGGTGCATGGCAGTCAGCACCCTGGAGAGTACTCAGTGAGGAAAATGAAGCTGTAAAGTTTGTTTCTCTGTGGCACATGGTGGAAGTGCAGTGAGCTTTGGGAAAATGGGCAGTTGATGCTGAGTTTGAATCTAGTTTACAGAAGCTTTTACACAGGGTGTCAGAATTCCTTTTGTCACAACATTTTGATTAGGAATATAACAATACAGTCAAATCAGTATCACAACTATGTTTACTGCAACAAATGTATCATTAATGCTTACTATACAAGCCTAATGTAATGTGTGTAAATTATGTTAAACATGACGATGACAACATTTAATGTAGAATGCACATGCCTATGTATGACATGCACAATATTTTTGTTATAATTCTTATAAATGATCACATATCGTCACTATGTGTTTATAACAGTATGCCTTCTGAAGTATGTAACTAACATGACCATGTATTACTCAGGTTATGCAAGTGCATATATCTGAAATGCAATTGCAGAGGTAAATACTGCCTTTTACACAGAAATGCAGTCCCATGACTAAGTAAAGTCACAGACATACTGGCATCTCTGAAGTATATCTCCAGTCCTTGGTTACATTACTATACCACCAATTACCATGTTAAAAGTAAGTTTTCCTGTGTTACTGACAGCTAATAAGCAAAGTTTAACATTTTATCCTTTTTTTCCTCATGGGTTTGATTCCCATGTGGTACTACTTAATATTATCAATATGTATTTCCCTACAGGCTAATATATCACAAATTATGCAATTTACTTCCAGCTAGCAATGATTATAATAAATCCCATAAAGCATTTCACTGTTTACCACTGGAATATGTGTCCATAGTTTAAGCATCAAACTTGGCCAAAATCTTACTGCCACATTTTAAACCTTCTTTGAGTTTAGATATAATCAGTGTAAATGTGTCTGCCAAGACATTGCTGTACTTCCAATTATGCAAATACAGCTGGAAAGGCTTTGCATCTTTGTGTGTAATCTGTTACATGTGAGATCTGAATTGGGTGCTAATTCAAATACACATTTCTAGCCCGACTGCTGCAGACATGGCTGGTGATGGAAGGGATGGTGCTTCTTTTAGCTGGGGTGTTGAGGATTTGATGATTTTTGTGGCAGTCCCCGAGAAAAGCTACAACCTTAGGCGGCTGCAGGTGGATTATACCAAGTCTCATTATATGGTTGAGGCTTGGAGTAGGTTGGCCAAGGCTGTCTCCAGTGCAACTGGCATCCCATGCGCTGGGAATAAATGTCATCACCACTACAGTGACATGAAGAAGCAGAAGCAGGTCCATCTGAGTCAGTGGGAGGATGAATGTATGACTCCTACACTACTCAGTTCTGTAAGTATACAGCTATGTATGATATGAAATTAATTAGTCAGCCAATGCAGTAATTCATTATGCTTTCATATATCGAATTGTTTTTTTCTCTACTGTACAGCTGCAGCTGAGATAGCAAAAAACCATAAGGTGCATCTGGAGAGAGTAACTTACCTCAAAGAGGCATGGAGTAAGTATGCATCATGTCTGAATGCAAAGCAGAGAAGTATTTCTAGTCCATCACTGTATATCACCTTGAACAGGCATAAATTAACTTTTAAATTAAGCCTATGTGCTTGCATCAATACCCCTTGGTTGTTGCATTAGGCAATGAGAATATCAGATTAATTATGCGTGTTTAATACCCCAAAACATACAGTATAGAATTAAATAGAAAAATTGGGAATTACAGGTGTAAGGCTTGTGTATATTGTTCCTTTATACTTGAGACAAAGGAAAAGTTCAGAGTTAATGGGAGGATTATTAACATTCATGGGCACTACAATTGTAACAGCTGTAACGTCATTTATATGGCTAAGTGTGAAAATTGTCCTATATTTTATATAGGTAAAATATCTAGGAAATTCAAAGTTAGGATCGGTGAGCACCTTGGTGACATTAGGCATTGTAGAAACACCAGTGCCCTGTATAGGCATGTACAAGAACATCAGGGCCACCAATTTAAATTTTTGGTAGTTCAACAATTGGTCAAAGATGAGCATAGATGTATATTGGATGTTAATTTGGATGTACTGGAACTGAGGTGGCAGTTGTATTTTAATGCCTCTCAGTATCCAGGCATCAATGAAATGATAAGTATATCCAGTATTTTGAAAATGGACCACATTTTAGGCTAACTAAATCAATTTGTTACTGTGTAGAATTCAATGTTTATATAGTTTTATACAGTTTTAAAATGGTTTTAATGTTATTTTTAACAAGGAATTTTAAGTCTGCGTATGAAACTTAATTATGGTAATTAACTGTATCAGTGTTGAATGGGTTTTTATTACCAATGTGGGTTTTCTGCCTTTAATTGACTCTTATTAAAGTTTGATTGATTAATTGGGGAGGGTATATAAAAGGCTGGGTGTTGTGTGCACATTGTTCTGATGAAGTCTCTTTAGTGGAGAGGAAAGCGCTCAACTCGAATAAAGTGGTTGTCTCATTTGGATTTGTTTTTCTTCTTGCTGGCTTTTGGATTCATTTGTTTTTCTCTACCTTTGTGCTTCTGCTACCTAATCTACCCTACCTACTTGCCCTTTCATTCCTAATCTCCTTCTTCAGCATTCCTCTCACTCTCCAAAAAAAAAAAAATGCATAGCTCTCTACTTTGCCTATATGTCATCTTGACACACATCATTATTTCCGATACATCATTATTCTGTTATTGTCCCCACCCCTTGTGTGGTGACTCTCCAAAATTATGAAATTGTGTACAATACTACATTCATGTTCTGATGAAGTGGATAGCAATGGTGATTTCCCACCACTCTGTGGCAAATTCCTGCATACTTTTCCCGGTCTCCTACCCTCTGTTTGCCCCCTCGTCCTTGTTCACCACTGTCCTATCAACCACTTTTTCACACATTTAATCTGGTCCAAAATAGAATCTCATGCAACACACATGGCCAAAAATGGCCATCAGCAAACCTTCATTTTTGTGTACTCAGCATTTGTGCAGAGGTTGAAATCACACATCACTGCTGAGTGATGATGAATGCTATTTAACTTCCTATGACAAAAGCTGAAGGTTTTAATCTCAGCTGCAGTGGGAATGTCCACTTTGCACAAATGCACTTAAATCCACTGTGCTAAGGCACTACTTTAAAACAGTCAGTCTAACAGCTGGATACTGGCTGTAGTGAATTAAGAGTTTGTATGTGGTGTGTTGAGATAATGCTCCATTCTATAGACTGATGTTTTTACATAATGTCATGGGTCCGATAACAGCTGTATGTCAAATTATTATTTCATGACATTTTATATTCCTGTCATACGTTTAACTGCAAATGACTGTATTAATCTCCAGTTACATTTCATTAACCTACCACTTGAATAGTGTAGCAAGAAAGCATGTGCAAAAACATTCCATCTCCAACATGGAGACTTAGTAAACTACCCTTATCTGGCTTATGTCTTAACCATGTTTTTACTCTTCTACCACTTCCTGCTCCTTATAGAAAACATTTTATTGTATGCAGCATGAGAGGTTAATAATGAGGAAAAATTTAAGAGTAATGTCCAGTTTTGGAAACACAATGGTTACATCTTGCTTTCAAAAATGAACTGTATCACAGATAGAGTATGACTTATCCTGTGGTGATGTTTTTACACTGTGCTCTTATACTGTGTATTTAAATCAATAAATGCTTGACTAACATAAGTGTGTGTGTGTGTGTGTGTGTGTGTGTGTGTTTGTGTTTATGTCTGTCATGCTGTGCAGACAAGGCTTTTAATGCATGTAGTATGTGTAGTTATGCATTGTTACTGTGCTCTCCAACTACCTTCTTTCCTTTTTCTAGGAATATCACCATATTAAACAATGGCGATGTGATCCATTAAAATATGCACTGTCACAAATGTAAACTATGTGACAAGTGAGATTCAGGTACTGTACTGTACCTTGTGATCTTAGGTAGTTCAAACCCAGCCATCATTCTTTAGACTCACTTGTGTTAGTATGACTGAATGCGGATGTAGGTAACAATGTTGTCACCCTGTTATCTACTATGTAGATGTATAGCTGGGGATTCTTGTTACAAGAATAGCTGCACATGCTTCAGACAGAAATGCTTTATTGGATAATGGTGATTCCATTGAATTAAATTTTGCTTTCCTAGGAGAAATACTAAGGCTTTTCCTGCGGCATAGGTTCATATGTTCATAGGTAGGTACTAGGCTATCTTCCCAAAGGCATTTATAAGCCTAGCTGGAATGTGTTGGCTTTTGCCACCCCCTTAGATTAGCTCCCTGTGCCTCTGTCCAGCAGAGCCATTGAAGTGATCTCTGGGGTAAACTTTCTGTTTCCCATCGACTCGTCAAGGTTTCTCTTGAAGAGGGTTAGTGAGGAGCTCTGCCTAATGTAGATTGGAATATTGTTCCAGAGCATGGGAAGTCTCTGGGACAGGAATCTGTACCTCCAGCACATCCTATTTATTGTTGTGGTGAGGTTTAGATCCCTGGAGTGTGTGGCTCAAGGGGATATGGTTTTCTTTAGGTGTAGCATGTCCATCAATTCTGGGTTAGACATGGCCTTGTATGTCAGGCAGAGATCATCTCTGAGTAGGCGAGAGTTTCTTCAGTCGAGCTGCATATGGCATCTGCTTGAGGCTAGTGATCCTCTTGGTGAGGTACTTCTGTGGTCTTTCCAGTTGTTGCAGGTGTCTTGTAACATACATCCCAAATGGGGCATTGTACTCTATGATGGGTCTGATGAGTGATGCATCGAGGTGCCCAATGACCTCTTTCGATCTGGATGCAAACCCTTTTGTGATTAGGCAGGTCACATAGAAGGATTTTCTAACCACTTTGGCAATGTGATTATCAAAGGAGAGGTTACTATTTACTTGGGTCCCCAGATCCCTTATTACTTCTTCCGTATTTAGGGGGCTACCACCTATGTGATAGTTTGTGGGTACTTTGTTTTTTCCAAAGGGGATGACTATGCACTTTTTGGCATTTAGCTTGAGGCCATGGTTTTGACACCAGGTATCTGTCTCAGTGAGACCCTTTTGGAGGATATCTGTGTCAGCCGGAGAGTCAATTATAGCCCCTAGTTTGCAGTCGTTTGCGAACTTGGTCAGCCATAGCCCTTCTATGCTTGACTGTACCTCTGAGAAGTATATGCCGAACAGGAGGGGTCCTAGGATGGAGCCCTGGGGAACACCACTTGTAACCGGTTTAGAGTTAGACCTAGCTCCCATAACTCTTACCATGTGGGTTCAGTCCGTGAGCCAGTTGGCAACCCATCTCATGATGTAGGGGGTTTACGTTCAGGCTGGTGAGCTTGTCTATAATACCTGAGTGGGGAATAGTGTCAAAGGCCTTTGCGAGGTCTAGGTAGGCCGTGTGGACCACCTTTCCCTCATCTACAGCCTTGGTAACTGTCTCAAAGAAGTCCACCAGGTTTAGGAGGCTTGATCTGCCCTTAACAAAGCCGAACTGGGTAGGGTCCAGTGTTTGAAGGTTCCCAATGTCTCTCTTAATAAAATCCATGATGATGTGCTCCATAGCATTGCACACCAAGCTAGTCTGTCTTATAGGGTGATAGTTCCCGGGGTCCATTGTGGCTCCACCTTTGTGGAGCGGAATAACTGTTGCTGTGCACCACTCTGTGGACACATATCCTGTGGAGAGGCTGAGTTTAAACAGTGTGTTTAGGTGAGGGGTTAGTTCATATTTGAGCTTGTGTAGGACGCAGCCTGGGACACCATACAGTCCCATTGATGCTATGTTTTTGGCTTTAGAGAGGGCTGTTTTAACCTGATTGTCTGTGATTTCAGGGGCACTACATTCTTCTGGTATAATTATGGGCCCTTTTGGGGATGAGAGGGGGGTGAAGTTTGCACTGGACCTGTCTGCCAGGATGTTGGTCGGTTCAGTGCATTTTGTTCCATTCTGCACTAACTCCAAGCAGATCTGAGAATTGCCACTTAGATTCTTGACATAGCTAAAGAATGCCTTCTTTGGAGTCCATAGCAATTTTTCTGTCAAAGGTAGCCTTGGATGATTTTATGAGGGAACGTAGTTTCTTGCTGATACTGATCAGGGATGTCTTCCCTTCTTGGGATTTTACTCTTTTCTGTACTAGTTTCCTCCTTCTATTGTATAGCTTGTTTATGGCAGGGGTCCACCAGACTAGTTTGCTTTTCTTGGAAGAGTGAGTCTTGGTTTTGTTTGGAATAGCATGATCCATGCATTCTTGTAGGTGCCCATAGAGTGCATTAGTAAAGGATTTTCCAGCTTGGACAGCGTTATCCTTTAGCATGGGAGCTTTGAAACTTCCCACCTCGGTCTTAAGTAATGTGAAGTTTGCTTTTGAAAAGTTTTTCACAGTGGTTTCTTTGACCGGGGGTGGTAGCGGAATGTGGATATCCAGAGTGATTAGTTTATGGTCAGATCTAACCAATGAGGGGTTGATGTCAGGTGTGGAACACTGGTCACCCATGTTGGTGATGACCAGGGCCAATATGTTGTCACCTCTGGTAGGGATGTTGACCAGTTGATCCAGGGCGTTTGAGTTTATAAATTCTAGGAAATGTTGGGGAAGGGAGTTTGTACTTGAGTAGTTCTCCCAGTTAATGTTTGGGTAATTGAAATCACCCAATATCAGGGTGTTTGGTAGGACCTTTATGTTTCCCAGTGTTTCCAGGAATGCGGAGTGGGGGTCCTGGCACATGGTGGGTGATCTGTAGCAAGCTATATTTTGAATAGCAGTTTTGCCCATTGTTAGTTGCACATGGGTGATCTCTGATGCATCGTGCTGTGCCACTAACCTGGAGGTGTGAGTATCCTTGATGAATATGGATACTCCCCTGCCTTTTGTATTTTGGTCTGGGTTTTGTGGCTGAAATGTATGGTATGAGTTGTAGCCTGGTAGTGCTGGGGTGCTCCCTGGAGCCTTAAACCAGGATTCTGTTACTGCACATATATCGATTTTCTCCATACTGAGGAGTGCCTCGAGTGCATGCATTTGGAGGTTTAGACTTCTGGCATTGAGTAGCATTACCCTCAGTTTTTTCTTACTTGTGCTATTTACGGTGGTGGGTTTGTCTTTTGAGCCTTGCCTAAAAAAGGCACTATGGGGGTGGCAAGAGCCTTGGCCAGTATTTGAAAGCCTAAGGGTGACAGGTGCAAGCCATCTTTAGTGAAGCATCGTGGCTTGTCGAGCATATCATCCCAGGCTGACAGACACTGGATCCCCTTTGAATGACACCAGAAGCTTAGCCAATTGTTGAAATTGATCATTTTTGCTCTATACCGTGGTATCATTCTTGGTGAGGGCAGGATGCTACTCAGGGTCAGGGTCATACCGGCCTGGACTATGTGATCAGAGAGCTCCTCCATGTCTCTTTTCATGTAGTCCAGGGAGGTACGGCTCAAGTTATTCACACCAACATGGACAATGACAGAGTCATATTTGTACTTGTTCTGGAGTGACCTGAGTGCTTGTGTTATGTGGCAGATCCTGGCAGCTAACAGGCTGCTAACAGTAACCTTCTCCTTGTTCAGCCTAGTGAGTGGAACGTCAGTGTGTCTGACTATAGAGTCAACTATTACTAGTGTGTTGGGTATGTTATTTTGCCTTAAGGGCTGTGATTGCGTGGCACACTGGTTTTGTGAAGTATGTGTTTTCATGGTTTGTGTTGGGGGGGGTGGAGGTTGCTTGGATGTCTGCTTTGGAGGTCTCTGTTGCTTTTGCAGATTTTTATTTACAGCCTCCGAGTATGTTTTTGTGTATTTATGTGTGTTTTTTGCCGGTGCTGGTTTCATAGGTCTATGTTAGACTGGTGGTGTGATGCAAGTAATTCCCTTCTCCTCTTGACTGCCTGGTCCAGTCTTGGTTTGGGAGAGCTTAGCCTCCAGTTTGGCTGTATAATTGCATCTCTTGGATGTATTAGTGTTTGGTGGAAGGAGGAGAGGGTTGTCTGTGTACATGAGGCAATTGTAACATTGCCTCAAAATGCCCAGATTCACCAGTGCTGTGTTGGAACCAGTTTGTACTTTTCTTCACTGAACTGTAGAGTACACCTGAAACTGCCCTTTGGACATGCCTGGATAGGTACAGTGAACTGTTTTACTGATTGGCTGGTAAGGTCGAATAGAGAGCCTTGTCCTTCTCTACAGTATAGGGAGGTCTAGTGCTAAGGTTTATTAGTGCTTGTTATGAGTTTTGACCAAGTGTTGGGATGAGAACTGAATGGTGTGAGTGCTTAAATTGAAAGTTTGTCTAGTTACAAGGGAAAAACTGAAGAGTAGACTTTGTGGTGCCGGGAATACTTATACCCTAGCTAACCAGTGCTGCCCAGCTCGCAAAACCGCACAAATGTGGGTTTTACAGCAGGGAAATGAAAGAGATAGAAATTAGCCCAAAATGGCCAATAAACTACAAATTTCTGGGCTGAAACCACTCCTCCAGAGAGAGATAGACTGCTCAAAGCTCACTCTCTCACAGTGAACAGAGAAACTTCCTTCTATCAAAAAAACACTTTAAATGCACAGAAATGGCTATCACACTTGAGTCTGTAGCCTACAACAGTTAAACAGGTAATTTAAACACAAAAATGACTTTGTTAAAGTCTAGGCAGTAAAATAAGTATAATATGTAGCTGAAACAAGCTTTTCAAGTCACAGAAACTCTAGAAAATCAGCATTTTAGGCAGAATTAGCTAAAGGCAGCAAGAAAATGCAGAAAAATGATACTTAATCACTCCAAAGTCTCTCTTTTGTCTCTCTGCTGCTGTATAACTCTGCAGGGCACCAGGCAGGAGCTTGCTGAGCTGTATACTAACGCAAAAACCTTGCAAATGCAGGTTTTATAGCAGGGAAATGAAAGAGATATAAATTAGTCCAAAATGGCCTACAAACTACTAATTTCTGGGCTGAAACCACTCCTCCAGGGACAGATAGGCTGCTCAAGGCTCCCTCTCTCGCAGTGAACAGAGAAACTTCCTTCTATCCAAGTAAGGTATGGGCAAACACAGAAACTTGTAACACAGCTCTGAAATCAGCACTAACCTGAAAACTGGACTATACTAGCTTAGAAAGGTGGGAAAACAAGTATATTTTTGTTTTTTTTTTTTCAGAAAATAAAGCAGATACAATCAAAAAAACACTTAAATGCACAGAAATGGCTATCACAGTTGAGTGTGTAGCCTACAACAGTTAAACAGGTAATTTAAATACAAAAATAAGTACAATATGTAGCTGAAACAAGCTTTTTAAATCACATAAACTCTAGAAAATTGGCGTTTTAGGCGGAATTAGCTAAAGGCAGCAAGAAAATGCAGAAAAATGATACTTAATCACTCCAAAGTCTCTTTTTTGTCCCTCTGCTGCTGTAGAACTCTGCAGGGCACCACGCAGGAGCTTGCTGAGCTGTAGACTAGCTCAAAAACCTTGAAAATGTGGGTTTTATAGCAGGGAAATAAAAGAGTTAAAAATTAGCTTAGCCCAAAATGGCCAATAAACTACTAATTTCTGGGCTGAAACCACTCCTCCAGGGAGAGATAGGCTGCTCAAAGCTCCCTGTCTCACAATGAACAGAGAAACTTCCTTCTATCCAAGTAAGGTATGGGCAAACAAAGAAACTTGTAACACAGCCCTGAATTCAGCACTAACCTGAAAACTGGACTATACTAGCTTAGAAAGGTGGGAAAACAAGTAAATTTTTTGAGGGGGTGGGTTTTTTTCAGAAAATAAAGCAGATACAATCAAAAAAACATTTTAAATGCACAGAAATGGCTATCACACTTGAGTGTGTAGCCTACAACAGGTAAACAGGTAATTTAAACACAAAAACAACTCTGTTAAAATGCAGGCAATAAAATAAGTACTATATGTAGCTGAAACAAGCTTTTTAAATCACAGAAACTCTAGAAAATCGGTGTTTTAGGTGGAATTAGCTAAAGGCAGCAAGAAAATGCAGAAAAATGACTCTTAATCACTCCAAAGTTTCTCTTTTGTCTCCCTGCTGCTGTAGAACTCTGCAGGGCACCAGGCAGGAGCTTGCAGAGCTGTATACTAACGCAATAACCTCAAAAATGTGGGTTTTATAGCAGGGAAATGAAAGAGATAGAAATTAACCCAGAATGGCCAATAAACTACTCATTTCTGGGCTGAAACCACTCCTCCAGGGACAGATAGGCTGCTCAAAGCTCCCTCTCTCACAGTGAACAGAGAAATTTCCTTCTATCCAAGTAAGGTATGGCTAAACACAGAAATTTGTAACACAGCCCTGAATTCAGCACTAACCTGAAAACTGGACTATACTAGCTTGGAAAGGTGGGAAAACAAGCATATTTTTTTTTCCAGAAAATAAAGCAGATAGAATAAAAAAACACTTTAAATGCACAGAAATGGCTATCACACTTGAGTGCGTAGACTACAACAGTTAAACAGGTAATTTGAACACAAAAAACGACTTTGTTAAAGTGCAGGCAGTAAAATAAGTACAATATGTAGCTGAAACAAGCTTTTTAAATCACGGACACATGATATAGTGAGACAATGTTCTGTATGCTGTGGTCTTTTGACATGTGTTTGAACCTATGATTATCAACACATTGTTCATAATTTCCATTATCCCATCACAGTGATGACTTCATTACACATCACATGTGTTTGTGTATATCTAGCAGCAGGCAATGTTGTGTGAGAAATAGGCATATAGTAAAAATGGCAATATTATTTTACAGAAATTACAGGTGCACGACATATCCTTTGCAGTAATAACATGATGTTACAGCTTCAAATACCCAGATATCTCACTTGCACCATGGCATATTCATTCTTCACAATATCATGTAGCTTCTGCTGTCAGATGTTCAAAACCAACATTGAGTGACAGTAAGCTTTGTGCGTTATTATGCATGAATGACACCACAACTGTTATAATGTGTCCATTTGCAGTAGGAGAAGCCTCACCATCCCTTTTATCTTATAAAAATTATTTGCAGCAGTATCGTATGACTTTACATAGGTGGAATCACACAGCTGTATTAAGTACTAAGACTTCCTCTGTGGTGCATGTGATTCATACACATATTCATTGGCAGGCTCCCAGAATTTGCTGTTCAGTTCCAGCTAAAAACAGCACTGCATGATGTTATCATCAATATTATTTTGGGGAGAAAATGATAACCTCGTTTTCTAGTTTCGTAACAGTGAAACAGTTGTGTGAACATCTTGGTGTGAGAGCTCCTGCAGCACTTGCATTCGGTAATGACTTGTATAGCATATCTACACAGAGTAAGCTTCAATTCTATGCTAGTGTGTGTACAAAACAACAAAAACAACTTCCTTGGCCTAGAAATATTGCTATTGCACTGTTCACAGCTGTGCGTACATTAACATAGTTATCTCCATATCAACATTCTGACAAGTTAATGTGCAAATTATCACTAAATGTCCTTTCTTATTTCACACATTAATTCCCGCTATTTGTGACAAGTTCCATTGCTATGCCATATGGCAGTCCCAGGCAATACACAATTCTGTGGAGTGTGCAGTATGGTATGTAGGGGTTTTAATCTGGTGACATCTGTCTGACAGAGAACTGTGTCATAGAGGAGAGGCTTAGGCAAAGAAAGTACTTATGGCACCGTCAGAGGGCCACGCTTTAAGGTATCACCCTCCAATGTAGGGGATCCATACCCATTATAATAGGACAGTGCTGTAAGCCCTTCAGGTGTGTTCATCTTGACACACAGAGTATGCTTATTTATGTAGCATCAAAGGTTGATGCACAGCTTTCTGATATCAGTCCTGACATGTGTTTGAATCTTCCAAGATGCAAATGTTGAGTATGTCATTGATTACTCAAATACATTACTTAATTTCCAAATAATAATTCAGTGTTTTGCATGTCTTCTTCCAAAGTTTTATGTATTACTGTAATTATTTTCTTCACACTGTAGATCTGTATAGTACATGAGGACTTCCATAACATTTCTTACCATGTAGCATTATACAAGATCATCATAAAGTGTGATTGAGCCTGTGTGCGAATAGTTTCTTGTATGCTTTTGTTGTTTACATGCTATTATAGCAGTAGTTTCTTGTGAACATGCCCAATATAATCATGTAGCAGTTGCACTCCATCTGAAAACAGAAACATTGAACTAATGAAATGTCATCAGATCTGTGCTGTCAGTTGCCACTTATGTATTTTGAGTGTTATATTATTATTATGTTATATTATATTATGTTATAGTTACTATTATTATTATTATGTTATATTAGTATTTTGAGTATATATTATCATTTAGGATGTATGTGAATATACATGTGCTTGTCTAATAAATGTTTCAAGGTAACATACCCCCTTTCTATGGTTGCCAAATTATAACAAATGGCAAAGCATGTCCGTTTCCAGTGTGCATGACACAACAGCTGTAGGGCTCATTCCTTCATATTTACACATGTTGAAGTGAAGAATGCAGCAGTACTGTCAGCTGTCACACATACATTCCCTTTATATACATGTCATATTCAAGAACTGCAGTCTATGCTAATAGCCCATAATCTAGCCACTGTCTTTGCTAACTGTTATCTTAGCTCAGCATGTTATCAACATTTATATCACATTTACTCCCCTTTGTTACAGTGTAGCTTTGTGTCCCTCTCACATCCTTTGTTAGTATGTCCATTTTTAGTTATGTCCATGGGTCAAGAATTGTGAACAGTATTAATTACTATTACATCAGTATGGAAGTATTTCTTTTAATTGTTTTTTTTTTATTTTTTTATTTGGCAATGTAAACCTTTATTTTTGCCTATTTTTACTGCTATATTTGACAGTGTAAACATTTATCAAGCTATCATCTTATGTTATAGCGATAGTGGCTGGAACTGTGTTTCTTTTCTGTGTACTGCATGCAATTGTTTCACATATTACTACTACTGCTTTACTTAAGTGCATATTATCCTTGTCATAGATATTGTTAATTTTCTGCTGGCATTTTTTGGCTGGAACTGTTCAATGTGTACTGCATGCTATTGTTTCATCTACTATTACTGCTTTACTTAAGTGAATATTATCCTTTCAAACATATTGTTAATGTTCTGCTGGCATTTAGTTTGACCTCGGAGGTCTAACACTGTGTCAAGGCCTACACGTGGGTTTTTAAACTGAACCCGTGCATTTCATTCTTATATTGCTTTTGTCTTCTGTTCCTGTTAAGACCAGGGATACATATGTATGAACCAAGTTACATGTGGTTTTACAGTTACTGTTTCTATTTTTATTCTGCAGTTAATTTATATATTTTTGCTGTTTGTATACAAACTGGGATTATTAGTTTTCTGTGTATATCTGCAATCTGTCTACTGATTGTAGCTGAGGTATAACTGAACTATTATTAGAATGTTATTGCTAAGTAATTCTGCTGCCTAGTGTTTGCTATACAATCTGAAAGACATTGCTATTAGGATTGTTTCGCTGAGGTTATCTAACTCCTTTACTACAATTTCTTCCTTATCTATTTCACTTTAGTGTCTGTACATTGCGACTACATAGTGGGTCTGGTTTGTTCCCCTCCCCACACTTGAGGGCACGGACACTGCAAAAAATTATAAACTTCAGAAAACTTTTGAACTACTAGTTGATCACTTCCACAGCTTCTCTGCTTCTATCCAGGTGCTTACAAGACTATTTTCAACTACACTCCATTGAATTTTGTCTCGTAATCCTTTTAGTAGCACTGACTATTGCTTTGTTAAGTACCTTTTGGTTGAGCTCTGCATTGGTACTGACAGCCACACTGTATCCCCCATGACTTCCAAGTTATTCTTACCTTTTTTCTCTCTTCCCCTACCATAGTATTTAAATTAGGCTGCATGTAAACTTATTTTAACTCCCCCCTCCTCATATTGTTAGTTACATTCCATCCTTGTTAAAAGTCTATCTATAACCTCCTTAGCTGTAACAACGTCACATACTCCTAGACAATTGTTGAAACTTTAGACTTGTACTTTCATAACAAGCTCTTAGTTCCCCTTACTGCCTTATTTCTACGACCTCCTTCTGCTCTCATAGGCACCCCCATCCATTTATACAACTTAAATTGGCATACTTGTCCACATCTTTTACCTATCACAGAACTATACTACAGAACAGTCCCATTGCCACATTACTGATTGATTGTCTTTTGTTTAAATGTTCCTTACCTGCTGTTCTTGGTGTGACCCCACTGTACTAGCTATAACGCTCGGGCTCACTGCGCTCCCCTATCCTGCCCCCATTTCCCACACACCCCCACTATCTCTACATTTATTCTATTCCATAACTCCTCCCACTCTACCACAGCATCTAGTCACCTACACAACTTCCCAATCCCTCCTATCACCCCTCCTAATCTCAACTAAACCTACTCACACTATGTCTCAGACTTCAATACACTGTTTTAATCTAATAATAATCACTCTACTTTTAATTATTTCCTATCTTACTTACCTTCCTACCCCCTCTTATACTTTTCCTTCACAATATGCATCATACTTCTACACTTTACCTTCACACTATACATCAAACTTCAAACACACTTCCTATCCATCTTTCTCTTCTATAGCCCATGAGCTCTAATCTTCAAACAGACACCTTCTATTTAATTTCAGAGTAATTCCCATCCTACCCTATCCTCTTCTCCCTCACCCCCCACACCCATCCAAATACACCATTCATCATCACCTGTACTCACCCTCTTTAATAAACTATATTACGACTCATACTAGACAGGCTTTCACTGTCTCTCTCCAGGGACATCCAACCCAACCCTGGCCCTACCAGTGCCACATCCAACTCTCATCTCCATCTATCACATTCCCCCACCCCCAAGAATTTTTGTTTTATTACAGTCAATGTCCAAAGCCTTAAAAATAAAATTCCCATCCTCCCATCCTCCACGCCTAGCTGTCTTATAACCAACCTGACATCACAGAGACCTGGCTTAATTTTAATATAAAAAATAATGAAATTCTCCCACTAGACTACCAAATGCTACTCTCTGACAGACCCAACAAAAAGGTGGCTGAGTAGCTATACTCTACTCCTCTTCTTACACTGTCACTCCCTACACCAGTCCCATTCCTAAATTTGCCAATTCTGAACTCTGTATTGCCCTCCTTAAACTCAACAAACACAAATCCATATGCATTGCTGCCCTGTATATTCCTCCAGACAACAACATCCCTATACTTGAAGACATGCTATCCTGGTTTTCAACTAACATCAAAAATGAAACAGTTATTTTAGGTGATGTAAACATAAACTGGGCCATGATAAACTCTGAATCTCCCTCCCTAAATATCAACCTCTACAACTACACCCAATTACTAAACTCTCTACCAGGCCAAAGGTGGAACCACTGGTACCATCATTGACTTGATCTTAGTGTCTCATCCTAACCTTATCTTAGATACTTGCACCTTTCCTGACTCTCTCAGTGACCACCTGCCTGCATTTGCTGACTGTCATTCCTCTCCCCATCAAAAGCTACACCACAATGTACAATCTCAGAACCTCTCCAATTTCAACCCACAAATATTCATAGACTGCCTAAAAGTAACAGTCACCCTTAAAAACCTTGCCTCTTGACAATGCAATTGATTACTTTAATAAAACCTTCCTGAACCTTCTTAACAACCTTGCTCCACTAAAAACTAAAAGAGTTAAAACTTCATCCTCCCCTTGGTTAACCAAAGAAACTAAACAAACCATGTACCTAAGAGACAAAAAGTGGAAACTTTACCATAAAAATAAATTTCCCCATGTCCTAACAGAAGTCAAACAACTCTGTAACACTGCAAAAAAGCTAATAATCAGGGATTGAAAATCATACTACAATAAACTTCAATCAGAAAACTTATTCAACCCAAGAAGATTCTGGGACTTTATTTCCTTCCTTCTTCACTCAGGCAATAAGGGATAATCCATCCCCTAACCTAGACCTTACTGATCTAGAAAATGCCTCTAACTTCAATACCATCTTCATAGAATCCATAGCTAAACTCACCACCAGCTTCTCTTACCACTCTCAACCTCCTCCCCCAACCAACCAACCCCTATACATCTCCACACAATCTGACTACCCCTACTCCTACTTTTAGCTTTTCCCCTGTCTCTATAAGCAAAATAAAGAAGCTCCTTCTTCACCTCAAACCATGCTCCCCTTCCCCAGATAACCTACCCACAACTTTCCTCAAATTGTCTGCAGACAGCATTGCTCATCCCATCTCTATCTTAATAAACCAATCCATACTAGAATCATACATCCCCTTACTATGGAGACAAGCCTTTATCATTCCACTCCATAAAGGAGGCAAAAACACTGACACTTTAATTTTTGGCCCATAGCTATACTATCCCCACTATAAAAATCATGGAGAAATGTACTCAATCTCAAATTATGTCCTATATGACCCAAAAGAACCTACTAACCCCTACATAACATGGTTTCTGTCCTGGGCATAGTACCATCACTGCCCTCCTCTCCTTTCTAGAATCCATAAACCTGGATTGTTACTCTGGCAAAATAGTTTCTACTCTGTTCCTTGACCTCACTAAAGCCTTTGATACCATTTCTCACTCCTTACTATTATCCCAGCTCTCCTCTCTCAACCTCTCCCTGCACCATCACCTGGCTCACCAGCTACCTCTCTGAAAGAGAGCAAGCCAACAAATGGAAAAACTCTCTCTCTCTCCTTTCTACACATCCCTACCAGAGTTCCCCAGGGTTCTATCCTAGGCCCCCCTCTTCTTTAACATCTTCATTAATAACTTCCACTAGTCTCTCCCCGATGCCACACTAATTCAATATGCTAACAATTCTACCATTATTTGTACAGCAGACATCCCCTCCCACCTACTTCTCAAAACTCAGTTAGGCTTCTCTAATACCGAATCATGGATGCATAGTAATCACCTCACCTTAAATGCCAATAAAACAAAGTTAATGATCTTCTCCTCATCCAAAAACACCAATACAGACAAAAACTCTTTTACAGTGACTGCTCAGAATAACGGTATTCATTCATTTAATCGCCCATTAGCTTACCGAAGTACCAAATGTCAAAAGCAGTGATTCATGTTCTCAGATGTCCGAATTTTCAAAGAACGAACCACCATAAATCCGAATGCTGAAGAGCAGAGACAAGTGCAAGGGTTGTTGCATAACTGAATATGGTGGAAATGGACACGTACAGTGTAAAAGTAGTGCATACTTCCATGGACCTGACCCAGTACAGTCGGAAGTATGTCAGGTCCGTGACAGGATAAGGAAAAAGGCAAATACATCAGCAGGGGACTCATGCAAGATAACATCTGAGGTACTGGTGAGTACCTCCACAGCAGTTGTGAATGAATTGTCTAATAGCAAGGCATTGCAGGAGAGCGTAACAAGGATTAGCCACAGAAAGAAGATTGCCATGTTTCAGGACCTGCAGTCCTTGACAGACCTTCATAGTGATATGCTACCCCTGAAAACCAGCTGTTTTATAGTAGAACATGGCGGTGACAGCGTGAAGGGTGTCCAGATTGTTGTACTGACAACGCTTGATAATTTAAAACTGTTGTGTGCATCTGAGTTCTTCTTGGTGGACGGTACCTTCCCAGTAAGTACTAGGGAGTGCCAGCAGGTATATACCATCCATGGACCATTAGACCTGTCAGTCTTAAGGACAGTTGTCCACTGGTGTACGGCATCCTGCCTTGTAAAAGTGAGGCATGCTATAAGCAACAATGGGTGATGGTGTTGGGTTTGTGTGGGAAACATGACCTTCAACTGAGGCCAAATATGGTGATGTCAGACTTCAAAAGGGGTACAGTTAATGCTATTCAGGAGTTATTACCGGATACTGTAACTAAGGGCTGCTGGTCCCACTTCTGCCAGATCATCTGGAGGCAGATATAGAGGCTACACCTTGTTAAGGAGTTCGGAACTGATGCTGCATTCACTAGTTTATGTAAGCAGATACCTGCCCATGCATTTGTCAGTTCTGCATATATCAGTGAGACATTTGCAGATATTGAGAGGGTGTTCCCTGAATTTGGCCTGCAAGTGTGTGTGTTTTTTTTAAGGAAATCCATCTAATAGGTTGCCCAAAAAGATATGGTATGAGGGGCTTAAAAGCTGAAAGACATCCACCCCTGTTTGAAGTTGCATTCTAGAACTAGTATGACACTACTGGTTTGGATTATCCATGCACACAGAACGCTGTGAAAGGGTGGCATAGATGGTTAAGGAGCCTAATGGGTAAACAGCGGTTGCCCCTGTTGGATGTGCTACATGCTATCCAACTGGAACAAAACCATGTGGAGGACCTCAAATCCAGGTGTATTTCAGGGTTGTCTAGTACCCCTAAGCGGCGTAGATTGGACATAAAGGAGCGTGCGCTACAAAATCTGCAAGATAAACGTGATGGAATGACACCACGAGGATTTGTTAGTCTATTCACTCAGCATTACTCATTTTGATACTCAGTGTGTAGCGGTCATGTTTTCAGTTCTTGTATGTTATGTCACAGAGCACGGGTGTACATATGTACTTCTTTTTCACAGAAAGTGTTAATGGAGATGTGTGCATTGCACAGTTATGGTTGCATATATTTAAAAACAAAAAAAATTGTATGGTACGGTATATTATTTGCAGAAGAAAAGGAAGGTAGATGCACAGCGTTATGAACACAGTACTTCCAGGAATATCTTCTCAGGATGTGTATCTATGTATCTCTCTATCCAGTATCATGCAGCCATGGGAATCTTGAATTTTGAATTCAACATTACTGATTTGCGCCGTACGGCATTCTGTCATTTTGAACTATGTAATTTCAACATTCTGGTTTGGACAATATGATGTTCGGTTACCACTAAGTCGATTAAATGAATGTATACCCAGAATAAAAGCCCCATAGAAATAGTATCACATACCAAACTGCTCAGTGTCATAATTGATGAAAAACTAAAATTTGACATCCATATCCAAACTAATATCAAAAAACTCACCAAAAACTAGGTTTCCTGTTTAGAAGCAATCATTACCTTACCCCCTCCACCAGACACACCCTTACCTCTATTTACCTTCTTCCCTCTTTTATGTATGGCACCCCCCTATTCACTAATCTTCAGCTAGGCTTACAGGCCAAGTTGCAAGCCTGTTACAATAAAATCTCCAAATTTGCCACTAACTCCAGAAACTCATCGCATCACTGTCTCTCTCTCCACTCCCTGAAATGGCTTGAACTTTCTAACTACCTCAGACTCCTTAGACTTATTACTGCTCAGTAGCTCATATTCAAATGTTCTAGTTGTCCTTCTCTGTCCACCTTTACTCTACACCCTACACTCGCAACTGCTCTCTAAGTTCAGAAAACCACAATCTTCTAAACATATATAAGCCTCATCGAACCCCTGGCCACCTACTATTATCCTGCTCCCTAGCAAACTCTGGAATTCTCTCTCTACCACCCTTCAAAATACTCAGAGCCACTCAAACTCCAAAACTCTTCTCCAATCTCACCTCCTTTCAAAGTGGGAATGTTCCTGTACCCCTACCACATAAACTCTTTAACACCATCTCCCATGCACTATATACCACAACCTTCTATCACTGTGCTCTCTTACCCTTTCCTCTACTTCCTCGCCTACCCTATACCTCATAAACTTCCCCCAACCTACTCCCTTTTTCCACTATATACCACCTTTTCCCTCTCCCACCTTACCTTCTTCTCTCTGTCCTCTCCTCATATTTCTAACTTACCAAAAAAAAGGCTTGTTTTTTATTTGTACATAAATGTTTTACTTACATGTTTTTTTTCATCTGAAATGCCTGTGCTTTTAATATGTTTAGACTACATGAATCTCACTTTTGTAAATCATTACCTAGGATTAGAAATGTTATGTATTTTTTTTAACAAATTGTATATTATCTCTGTATTTTTCACTGTTCTACTACTTTATTTACTTTTGTATAACTATTGCAAAATTGTCTATATCCTGTGGAGCTTTTCTCCCTGGGCCTCCACTGAAAACGGGCTCTACCAGGCCCAGTGGACTATCCTAGTCATCAAACTGTAATAAATAAATAATAAATAAATAAGCAAATAATTCTGGACATCCATCTCTTCAATACTCAACACTGGTAATACTTCTAACCCCTGCCCCAATCCCAACCTCTCAAGTCTTGAAACGGCCACTAACTTCAACACATTTTTCATTGATTGTATAGCTAAATTATCCTCCACTTTCCCCAAGCCATCCATCAATACTAACCCCTCACCCTGCACCCCAAACCCTCTCTCTCACCCCCCTCCTCCACCGCTACTCTCACTTAAACCTGTCTCCACCTATACTATAAAAAGACTACTGCAAAAGCTAAAACCATGCCGCAATGCCCCTGACAACCTTCCAGCAAATTTTCTTCAAATATCAGCCAAATCTATAGCCTATCCCATATCCATCCCCATTAATAGATCCATTCAGGAATCCTATGTACCAACCATCTGGCATTATGCATACATAATTCCTCTCCAAAAAGGTGGTAAGAACACAGACACTACCAACTTCAGACCTATAGCTATACTCTCGCCTCTCTCTAAAATTCTAGAGAAAGCCATCCACTCCCAGCTCATGCCCTACCTAATCCAGCACAAACTCCTCTCTCCCACCCAGCACGGCTTCCACCCAGGCCACAGCACCATGACAGCCCTCATTTCCTTCCTCGAAACAGTCAACCTAGCACGTGAAAGCGGCAAATACGTATCTTCTCTTTTTCTTGACCTCTCAAAGGCATTCAACACTATTTCCCATTCCCTCCTCCTGTCCCAGCTCTCACACTTGCATCTATCTCCCTCAACCCTAGACTGGTTCTCCAGCTACCTTTACACGCACCAGCAGGCTGTACAATGGAAAGAGTCAACCTCCCCTTTCTTACCTACACCCACAGGAGTTCCCCAAGGATCAGTACTTGGCCCTCTGCTCTTCAACTTATTCATTAACAACTTTCACCTCTCCACCCCTGGAGCCTCAGTCATCCAATACGCAGATGACTCCACTATCATCTGCTCAGCCTCCTGCCCCTCCAAACTTCTACTTAATACCCAAACAGCCTTCTCCAAAATTGAATCATGGATGCAATTGCATCACTTGGCCCTAAATGCCAACAAAACAAAGCTAATGATATTTACTCCCACTAAAACTTCCCAGTTCCACATAGTCCAATTTTCCATCAAAAGCCACAATAACACCCCTCTTGAAATCGTTCCTAGTACCAAACTACTTGGCATTACCATCGATGAAAACCTAAAATTCGACTCCCACATCCTCTCAGCAATCAAAAAAACCCACCAGAAAATCGGCCTCCTCTACAGACACATCTACTACCTTACTCAATCTTCCCATCATACCCTTGCATCTACCTTCCTTCTCCCCTCTCTCTTGTACGGTGCTCCCCTATTCTCCAACCTACAACTCGGACTCCGTGCTAAACTTGAGGCCTGTTACAACGAAATCTGAAAATTTGCAACCAATTCTAAGAACTCTTCCCATCACTGTCACTCCCTACACACCCTAAACTGGCTAGAACTCCACAACCACCTAAAGTACCTACAACTTACAACAGCCCACAAACTCATCTTTAAACCAGCAGAATGCCCCTCTCTTGCTAAATCTCTAACACCCTACACACCTACCCGTACCCTGAGATCCACAGGCCAAAACCTCCTGCATGTACACAAACCCATCCACCCAACTGGTAAACTTCTACTATCCCACACTATAGCCAAACTATGGAACAATCTCCCCACACCACTACGTAATATACCTAACCACAACAATTTCAGATCCATGCTTCTCTCCCATCTCTCCTCCAAATGGGAATGTTCTTCACATGCTCTCACCTAACACTCCCACACTACTAACTCCACACCTAAATCATCATTTCTTTGCCTACTTAAACTTAATTCAGAGATCTTGCTCAGAACATCTTTTCATAAATCTTTTGCATGCATGCCTCTGGCCTACCTTACTCATATTCTCAAATTTTCATTGTTTGTTTTTCTTATCCATTGTACCCATAATATTGTTTTCCTCTGTAATATTGTTAATTTGTCTCTATTCGTATGTATTTGTATGTCTGTTTGGGGCTTTTCCCCTCGGGTCTCCACTGAAAAAGGGTAATTCTTACCCAGCTGGACCAACCCGGTTAACAAATGCAAATAAATAAATAAATAAATAAATATTTATGTTTAAAATGTTTATTTGTGCCATAAGCACATTTGACTGCATTATCTGAGTACATTTTCTCCTTTTACCCTCCATTCTCTCTTATGTCTGCACTAATACCATTATATTCCGTGTACACTTTCTTCAGTTTAAATTTCCCTCCATGTTAATTCCTGTAATCAACTTTCCCTTACTTCATATAAGCTGTCCACGCATGCTCACATAATACATTTGCTTACAGGCAAATCACTTTGTTTACATTGGACGCTCTTGTTTCCCTGCACATTTTCATGGCTGCCAACACTTCTGCTGGCCATAAAAACATGATTATAAATATGTAAGCTCGATGAACAGAAAGCATACTCAATGAGAACTGTTGTTTATCACACTAATGCTCTTAAATCATGTAGGCTTAGGGAAAAGCTTATTTAATTGTTAATGAACATCAGGGTAAGTACGCACTCATCGCACAATAAAAAACACCACCAATCTAAATCTACCTTCTAAAAACAAAACTGATTTGTATTAGAAATAAAAAAGTTAAAAGAATGAAAAGTAAAAATTAACATTAACCACAAATTAGCCATTCATAAACTGACATTACTAGCACAACAGGCATGATTCTTACTGTCTAAACTAACTGAAGATAAGGTACGAAACATAACTAAACTACAAAACTAACAAATCATGACATATGTGCCAATACACTACTACAATATATAAAAAGGTCAAATGAAAAACAATACAAAAAAGAAAAATTAAAGAAAGAAATATAATGTGTGCATCAGAGCTAGACTAGAAAATCATCTGCAAGATACTTTATCCTGTCGAAGCTACACAAAATCCTACTCAGTAAAAGCTTTTGAACATAGTCCAAAATATGCAATACTATGACAACCTGACACAGAAAAATGGATACATGGAAGATGTTAGACTCCAATTGGCAAGATACATAACATATCTTGAACTTATCATTAGGAAGCTCAGTTCATGACTAGTATAGACCCTGCTCATCAAAAAATGTACTCTCTAAATGTGCAGTACAAGATATTTCATGTAGCACACTGTAAACTTCCCTGAGCCATGTGCTCTATCCTTAATCACACATATCTGTCTCTCTCTCTCTCTCTCTACATATATATTTCTGTGTGTGTGTACTTATATATTATATATATATATATATATATATATATATATATATATATATATGTGTGTGTGTGTGTATACAAGTGCAGTGTGTTTGGTTGAATGTTGCTTTGGCCGACAGCCAGAAGTGCAAAGTTGTTTGTGTGAATGTCCAGGTTATCAAATGGACATTTCATCAGATGTTTGCTTTGCCAAAAAAGGTAAGTGAAATATATACTAGGTGTTTGTGTGTGTGTGTCTGTGTGTTGGTTAGGGTTAGAATAAGGGTTAAGTAAGGTAAAAATTAAGTGTGTGAGTGTGTGTGTGTGTGACTGTGAGCGTTTAAGTTTAGGGTCAGGGTCAGGATTAGGCCAGGGTATAGATTTAGTATATGTGTGTGTTTGTTTGAGTCATGAGTGTTGAAACTGTCCTCTGTAGTGTTAATGGTAGTTTTATGGGAAGGGAACGACTTATTAAAGTTAAGATGCACATTCAGGTTAGAGGAAGGATTAGGCTTCACAGACATTACTGAAGTGGGAAGGGGGTAACCTTAAAATGCATCTTAATTTTAAAAAAGCTCTTCCCATAACACTACCAGTATTCTGACAAACTTGAGCTGAAAGCTGTTGGGCTATGGGTACTGCATCAGAAAAGGAAATGTGTTTCCTTTTTCAATGTACTTAATGTATATGTGTTGTTTGTATGATATAATGAATGTACAGTTTTGTTGACCAAGTGACATGTTGACCATTCATACAATCATGCATATATAAAAACAGATGAACTCTTTTTCGTGAAAGTGGATTTTCACAGACACACACACACACATATATATTTATATATATATATATATATATATATATATATATGTATATATATATATATATATATATATATATATATATATATATATATATATATATATATATATATATATATATATATATATAGATATATATACACACACACACACACACACACACACACACACACACACACACACACACACACACACAGATATATATATATATATATATATATATATATATATATATATATGTGGATGTGTGTGTGCATATATGAAACATCTGCAATTATTTATATTTCTTTCTGTGTCTGAAGTGATTTGAAAATATTTGGACACAGATTTCAAGCTACATCCTTGATATTTTTTATATTAAAGTTAAAATAAAAATTAATGTGAATCTGAGCTTCTTAATATCTTCACACATAATCTGAAAGAAGCAATGATCAGGGATTGTCTATTGACAACAAAAACTTTTTATACTGAAATTAACTAATAAAAATTTTTTTTGACCAGTGCTCGGTAAACCACACTTCATGCCTCTGTTGCATCTGTGCCCACCTGCCGAGATATAAAGGTTGCAGTTTCATGATCATGCGACATAATTTTCTGCCTTGGATTTGTTTGTATTTATAGCAGACTATGTCATTTGTTTATCTAATGAATGACGTTGAATCTTTATAATCACTTGTCTAACGACATAATGCTTCCAGATATCTCACAAATATAAAACACATAAATAAAGGCGGTTATATTTTTATTTTGCTCCTAAGTCATGAGTGTAGGTTAGGTTGTCTTCATCCACTCTTAAGATCACATAGCATCTTTTCAGCTGTGAAGATACTGCCTAAATGTCAAACAGCAGATCTCCTTTCACTCTTTTGTTTGTTTAACCTAATTTATAAAGTGTAAATGGGAGTAGGGACCTTCTGATAAATGGCTCTTTTTCACAACTGACAGACCCAAAATTAGGATCAGACATTTATCTTCTTAATAGGATTTTTTTCTGAGCAAGAAAAACACAAGTAGAACACTTTCTCTACTTGGTTAGCGAACAGATAATTACACGACTATTATCACTAGGCTACAACTGCCCTCTTGTCTTAGTGTAGTCTGTGTACCCCATCTAGTTTTGATACCATCCCTCCACCAAAAATTCCTAATTTATTACTTAAAGACCTTTCCAAGTACTTCTTATTGTAAGAAATTTCAAAAATGTGTCCACTTCAGTTTCATCTTTATCCATGTTTGTTTGAAAATATCTGTTGAATTAACATTGTACCAACTGTTCCACAGTAGTTGAAGCATATTATCAACTGCGGTATAATATTATTCAGTCTGTTTAGATGGCTGAATAGAGCAACTATATTGACATGTAGAGCAGCTAACTATATTTCATAAAGTGTTTACAGTAAATATTACCAGAGTATTTCTTAGAAGACATCAAGCATTCCTTGGACACATAAGGTATACACTTGTCTTCTAGCCAAACATGACACTGAAGGTGTACCAATATTTGACAAACATGTCATCATGTGTTAAATCTCAGTTATAATTTGCAAAACAATTCCTTTTCTATTTAAAACTCTTTGTTAGACTTTGTATAAACCTATATGCTTCAGACAAAATCAAAACCAAAACACAACCTGAATGCCCTTGAAAAGCTATGTACGCTTCTCTAAAACAGATTCAGCTTATTGCCGTTATGAAAGAAAAAAAAAACTGATGCACATTTATTTTATTGACTATATCATCACAAAGTCATATCATTTAGAACAGAATATAAATGTGACAATAAATTATTTTTTATGTTTTAAGTAAAGACTTTATCCAATAATTCATAGACACAATAGTACTGTCCATAGTCATTAATATTTAGAGTAAGAAATACCTTTGTGGAACCAAGGAGTTAAACCACACAAAACATTTTCCAGACCATATCATTAGCTGAGTTAAATATTCTGCTAGTTGTGAACAATAACATTAAACATTTTTGCATGCATTGGTAATTACCACCACATATTCTAAAAAGCTTAGGTGTCATGAAAAAAACTATTATGCAACATTTAACAGGTAGTCTGTCTCCTTTCTTTAATCTCTCTAAAAGTGTACAGATTTTAAAATCATGACATGAATGGATCTTCATTTCCAAGTCAGGGTATAGTTAAATTTCATGACATCAGCATTGCAGAAAACTTTGATGTTTGCCAAGAATGTTCTTCTCGGCACCCATATATATTTGGATTCCATAAATTTCATGGAATTAAGGCAGATTGTGCTGATTTCCACATAAGATTTGGGGCAAACAAAGTAATACACAAATATGACCCAATCTGTGGAGAATACCTCAGTACAAAGCAGACATAACCAGTGATGTCAACGCAACCATAAAAAAAAAAAAAAAAAAAAAAAGATCAAAACTGTATTCCAGGAAGACTTGTTCATAAAGTAAGTTATATGTGCATGACCAATGCACATTACAGAAGGTGGGCAGATCAAAACTGTATTCCGGAAGACTTGTTCATAAAGTAAGTTATATGTGCATAACCAATGCACATTACAGAAGGTGTACGAGCAGAAAATAACTTTCAGTAATAGGTGGAAAGTGCTAAATGAAAATAAATGTACATCAGCTGTTATGTCTGAAAAGTGACAAATAGCCGCATATAATTACAGATATCACTGTAATATGTAGATAGACATATATAAATACAGCCTTCACAATCTGAAGAATTGGAAGTTATCTTCAAAATCTGTAATAAAAAAATGAACTTAGTAAGGCAAAGGGTAATCATGGCCATGTCACCATGCCTAACATTAGCTAACAATATGGGTGTGGGACACATGTGGGGGAACACAAGTAGTGCACAAACCCAAAGAAATAGGGTGATAGAAAAGCAGATGTGAGGTGAAGGTGAAAAAGAAGGCCGCACTAAAGGTATCATGGAATAGGAATGGCAAAGGTAGAGTCAGAGGGGTATGGGCATTTTTTTGGGGGGTGGGAATAGGCCCCACTTTTTGTTTTTGGAGAATAGAAGGAATGGAAAAGACACTGAAAGAGGAGAATAGCAAAAGTAACAGGTATAAATGTAACAAATATCACAAGATATGACAGACTAAGGCTGGCAATACACATAAAGGAGAAGTAGGGAACACAGACAGCGTGCATGCAGACTACAACATGGGTGAAGACAATTTGACAAACAGGGTAGGGATGCATACCAGCCTTGATGCAATGCAAAAATACATATGTATCAATGCAAATCATTGCTGAGAAGTTGCAAACTGTTTGACAGTTATACCAGAATGAGTATGACCAATGGTAAGTGTATTTTTGAGAACACAAAATGGGAAGTGCTGTCATTGCAGTACACAGTGGATACCAAATGCAGTCATCCACCAGGCTGTCAGCAGAGCAAGCGTAAGCCAAGCAACAGGAATGATGTGCAAATGCAGGAGAAGACAAGAAGAAGCTAGACTAGAACTTTAAACCCTGCATGAGACAAGTAAACAACCAAGGTCAGTGTCAAAAAGCAGTACCATAGCAAAACATTAAGTTAACTCCTTAATAAGCAAATTATTGTACAGTCCACAAATACAGGAGAAATGGGATCCATATGTCAAAGCCAAATGCCATGTGGCAATACAATGAGTTATCAGGTATACAATGTATATGTGTGACGTGCAATGGTGTATCATAATCCAAAAAGAAAGAAAGTTCATTACACAAACCCACACCAATGATGTGGAATATGAAGTAAATGGTGATAAACATATAATTAATGAATGTTAAGGAATGCAAGCCTGTCCACAGGCGGAAAGCATATACTCTGAGTAATGCCCAACACAAAAGTACAACATAAACACTGATGGAATCTACACAACTGTCACCACCTTGTGTGCATATGCCTTGCATGTGTACTATGTCCACAATGGTGGCTCAATGTCATATTTACCAGTACCCCTGCATTACAATGATGATACATTACAGAAAGGCAAACATACACATAACATATGCCATGTATATGTGAAACATAGGCCAAAGTTATAAGGGGGAAGGTAGATGGACAACACAGGTCCACAACAGTGAGGAAATAGCAAAAAGAGAAAGTAGGTACAGAATAATTTATTTATTTAGTTATTTATTTATTGACATTTGTTAACCAGGTTTGTCCAACTGGGCTTGTGGCCCATTTTCAGTGGAGACCCAAGGAGAAAAGCTCCAGTAGTACATTTTAAACAAGTACAATTTTAAACAATATTGATATAATGGCAGCTATAGCAAAAAGATTCACATATGTTGGGTTACATGCATAAAGTTAAAGTTGCATTAAAAAGAAGCTAAGTAACAATTTTACATTGATATAGTTCAATAGGTCAACAATAAAAATTGTTTGTTTGTATAAAATTATGTAAATGCATAGTAGACACATTGGAGAGAGAGGTGTAATGAGGTACTAAGTATGGTCCTTTTGAAGGTATATAAAGGGAAGGAAGACTAGGTAGGGTAATGGCAAGGGCAGGTTCTGGAATTGAGAAAATAAGCTTTTAGTTCATTTTTAAAGTGTGAGGTGTGGGAGACTGAACGTAAGTCAAGGGGAAGTTTGTCCCAAGCATGGGCAAGGGAGTGTTTGTAGAGTAGTTTGCCTACTGACCTTTTTGGGTGGTAGATATCAAGTAATTGTTGATTAGAAGTATGGAGGGTCCGGGATGGGATGTAGATGGAGACTAAGGAAGATAGAGATGGACAGAAGGAGGGTCTATAAAGAATAGAGTGTAGCATATGAAATTGGTAAGATAGCAGAAATTGGGGAAGTTCAAGCCATTGAAGAGAGTTTAAAGAAATGCAGTGGTGTGAGTTGTATGGGGAGTTAGTAATGAATCTGGCTATTTTATGGTAAGTATGTTGGAGTTTGTTTAGAGTGGAGGCCTGGATATTGGTAAGAACTGTGGTGGCGTATAAGAGGGAGGGGAGGAGGAGTGCCTGGCCCAGGGTAAGTCTAGATTCAGGGGTTAGGAATTTTTTGTTCCGATAAAGCAGACCTAGTTTTTTTTTTTTTTTTTTTTTTTATACATTGGAGTATATGTAGGTTGAACTTTAGTTCGTCATCGATAATGACCCCTAGGAGTTTTGTGTGGGTGTCAGGTTGGATAGTTGTATTGTTAGAAGATGTAATAAAAAAGGAGGTTTTGTGATGAGAAAGAGAACGGGAAAGGAAAAGTAGGAGTTTGGTCTTTTTGGGATTTAGGATTAATAGGTTGTGACAGAGTCATTGTTCAGTGGATAGTAGGGCCTGTTGGGTCAGGGAGTGTAGTTCAGGAATGTTATTTGAGATGAATATAAGTGCGGAGTCTTCGGCATACTGAATAAGGGAGGATTCTTTGCATGAAGTGTAAAGATCATTGGTGAAGATGTTAAACAAAAGGGGTCCCAAGATGGAGCCTTGGGGAACACCAGTGGAGATGGGAAGGAAAGGTGAGGAGGATGAGAGCCATTTGACAGATTGTTCCCTGCCAGATAGGTAACGATTAAATCAGGCAAGTGCGGAGGGGGATAGGTGGAGATTTGTGAGTTTGGATAGTAGTAGAGAATGAGAGACAGTATCAAAGGCTTTGGAGAGATCTAGGAAGAGACATGAAATGAGTTTATTGTTGCCTAGCACCTCTGCAATGATATGAGTGAAGGTGAGGAGGGCAGTGGTGGTGCTGTGGTAAGGACGAAATCCATGTTGGGTAGGGGTAAGTAAGTGATGTGTGAGGAGGTGATTGAGAAGCTGTGAGTGAATACATTTTTCTAATATCTTGGAGAGGGGTGACAAAATGGCAATGGGTCGGTAGTTTGAGGGGTCAGTGGAGTTTCCACCTTTGTAAAGAGGTATAGTGAAGAAAGATTTCAAAAGGGTGGGAACAGTTGATTCCAGAATAGATTGATTAATTAGTATAGATATAGGATAGGCAATTGAGTCAGCAGCAAGTTTGAGGAATGTAGGAGATAGATTGTCAGTGGAAGGAGAGCAAGGTTTTAGCTTGAGTAGTAGAGATTTGATGTAAGTAATGGGAACTGGCTCAAAAGAAAACAAAGGTGTGTTAGTGGAGGGTGGGTGTCGAAGTACAGTTTGGCTTAGAGCTTACCAGATTTTGGATGGAAGAGATAAAGTGTTTATTCAGGAGGGTAGCTGTTTTCTGAGAGAAAGAGTTAGGGTATGGGGAAGTATTAGAAGGCTTTCTAGGATAGACAATGTTGTTGAGAGTTGACCAAAATTTTCGAGGATTGGATTTGTTGCTAAGCTGAGCAGAGCTATAGTATAACTTTTTGTCATTAGTTGTATGTTTTTTACAAGGTTCCTCAGTTGCCTGTATTTTTGAAGAAAAAGTGGTTGTTTAGTTTTAGTCCAGGTTTTCCAAGCACAATCCTTGTTTCATAAGGGACCTAGTCTCTTTGGAGAGCCAGGGAGCATGATTTGATTTTACTCTGATCTTCCTAGAAGGAGCTAAGGAGTTTAGAGTATTCATGAAGATGCTATTGAAAGTGCTTACAGCATCGTTTAGGGGGAGGTGTTTTAGGATGGACCAATCTATGTTGTGGATAATGGAGTTAAATTGGGATGAATTGAAAGTCGATAGTTTTTGACAGTCTTTGATAAGGTGGGGTTTAGAAATATGGGAGTAGTGTCTTAAGATGGTGGTAGGGAGATGATCACTGAGGGAGTCAGATAAGGTGGTGGGATTGTGGTATTGGTGGGGGGAATTGGTAAGGATCCAGTCTATGATGGAGCTGGAAGTGGAATTTTTATGGAAGCAAGTGGGAGATGTTATAAGTTGGTGGAAGCCGTGCAGGTGGTTACTGAGTTGGTGGGAGTCAGTTGTGAGTTTGGACCAATTAATGTTGACATCACCAAGGATAAGTATCTCATATGGTATGTTGTGGGAGAACCAGGATAGGATGTTTTCAAGAATGGGCAGATTGTTACCAGGAGGAAGGTAGATAGATGCAATTGCAAGTTTTTTGTGGGGATTCAGATGGCAGTTAAGGATGATGATTTCAGCTGGGAGGAAGTCAGGAATTGGGGAAGGGTATGGTGAGAGGTTAAGGTTGTTTGAGTAGAGGATGGCCACGCCACCACCTTTTTTACAGGTCTGTCTGATCGGAAGTTATTATAACCTGGTGGGAGTATTTCACTATTTGAGATTTGTGGCTTGAGCCAGGTTTCAGATAGGGAGAGGATGTAAGGGGTATTGAGAGTTATCCATGAGTGCAGCTCAGTGACTTTATTTGCTAGACTCTGAATATTCAATGAGTAAATAGTTAAGTATTTTGATGGAGATGATTGTTGTGACTGAGGTTGGTGACTGTTAGAGGAGTAAGATGGGGGCAGTGTAGAGGTAGTTTTGGGGAGAGAAGAGGGGCCAGGGTTGGGATGGATATCTCCAGAACAAAGTAGTTTTTGGGAAGGTTTCAAAACCTGTATTATGGATAGTTTATATAGACTTGAGGTAGAGGTAATAAAGACATTAATGGAGATAGTAAAAGATAAAGTAGTTGGATATATGTTGTATGAGTGAGAAGTTGGTGAACATAGAAGTGGGTCAGAGAGATTGGAGGGGTAAAAGGTGGAGATAGAGAGAATAAGGAGTAGTGTAGGAGATATTAGAAAATAATACATGTTGGAATAAAATATGGTCAGATAGATTAGGTAGAGACAGTGGTATAAAGGAAGTGGTGTTGACAAGATTGACAGATTAGTAAGGTGGTTGTGGTAATAGGCAGGAAGTGGAATTGTAGTGGCTAGTGGGACAGGAAGGGGAGGGATAGTTAGGTATCACGGTGCAGGAATAATAATGCAGGATAACTCTAGCTAAGAAGACACAGTGCGCATGTGTCTTCTTAGCTAGAAGACACAGTGCACATGTTTGTGTCCACAACACATAACCTGGATCGCAGGTCCCTTCAAGGTACATTGAAGAAAGTGGCCAATGTCTGACACATGGGCATAATGCATTGGGGATGGCTATAACCATGTATGTGTATAAATGACACAAACAACACAGTAATATGCAATAGTTAAACAGCAAATGACATAGGTGCCCAACAAAAGTAGGTTTGAGTATCACATACACATATATACTGCCATGCAAACACAATAAAGAAGGTGGCACTGTCAAAGGACGGTCCTGGGTCCATAAGTACAGCACAGAAAAATGGGATAAGTGCATGTCAGTCAAGTATCACAAGGTTGGTTGTGCATCTGTCACATTACAACTATACATATGCACAGCTATGTAAATCAGTGCATATGTACAAGAAATGCATACACAGAAATGTATTTAATATTGTGTGTCTTTGATTCAGTAAATATTGTGTGTCTCTGCAGTTAAGTTGCCTGAAGTGTGAAAAAGTGCAGCCATCTAGGCTCATTGAAAGTTGTTAGACTGCTTTGAAATTCCTGTGTTAGTGTTAGTTAGCCTGGGGGTTTCTGCCAGCATTAAAATCTGTGTTGGCTACATTTCTAGTAATCATTTTAATTGGAGTTTCTGGCTACCGAGACTTGTCTGCATACATCAACTAGACACAAGCTGATTTAGGTATACTTTTCTCTGCACTTATTTAAGATTTGAGTCAGTAAATATTGTGTGTCTTTGATTCAGTAAATATTGTTTGTCTCTGTCTCTCTGCAGTTAGTTTCCCACCACCTCTCCCTGTTTCCTGTTGTGTTAATCTTGGTGGGTTTGGAATTGCCCGCCCCTGCTGTAAATCTGTTTTTGCACACTCTTCCTGGACCCATCTCATTTGCTCACTCAGCTGAGTACAGTGAGATCATATTTTGATTTCAGATACTCCTACCAGTCCCAGCTCCTCTGCAGTGTACAGAGAGAGCACTTGGGAAGCACATTCCCCTATAGT
The DNA here is from genome assembly GCF_019279795.1 of Protopterus annectens. Classification (NCBI taxonomy): domain Eukaryota; kingdom Metazoa; phylum Chordata; order Ceratodontiformes; family Protopteridae; genus Protopterus; species Protopterus annectens. The sequence goes on along the minus strand of NC_056726.1, from coordinate 557,118,940 downwards.
ATCTTAATCTGCTCTGTTTCCTCCCTCTCAAAAAAAAAATAAATAAATAAAATAAAATAAATAAATAAATGTGCACTTCATCTGCTTTACTGTATTTGTGTTTCTTCTTACTTTATTACTTTATTTTGCTTTTGCCTCTTCTTAAAAGTACTCAATTGAATTTATTCTGCTGCCTTTATTATTGCTTGTTAGTAGCCTGATTACATTGTAACTGTTATTCTAAGGCCCTTGGTTTAAGCACTTGGGCTTCAAACCAGTTGTTTTACATTAAGAAGGTTTGTGGTCTGCACTGTTGTGGCAGGACAGGTGGCGTACATCCTTCTAAGTTGGGAACTGCTGATTGAAGGCTAAGTGTCTGTTATTCTAAAAGTGTATTAGTTCTGGGTTAAGCACTTGGGCTTCAGGCCCGTTATTTTACATTAAGAAGGTTTGTGTTCTGCACTCTTGTGGGAAGAGAGGCTAGATTCTGCACTTCTGAGCTGGGAATTTCTGGTTAAAAGCATATTGTGCATGCTTACTTGAACTGTTTCTTTCTGAAATCAGTACGCCTTGTTTGCTGTAGCATAGACTAGATTCAGGCCGGCTGGATCTAGCTTTGTTTGTATAACTTGTGCACTGATCCAGGCCATCTTTTTTGGAGAAGGTTTCTCTGTACCAATGGCAGGACTGTGCAGTTAGAACTTGTCTGACTGAAGACTGCTGGAACAGGGCTCAGTTTTGAGCTTTTGAACTGTTTAATTGTGTAAAGTGCTATTTTGATTGTATCTGCTCTATTTTTCTGAAAAAAAAAAAAAAATATATATATATATATATATATATATATATATATATATATATATATATATATATACTTGTTTCCCACCTTTCTGAACAAGTATAGTCCCTTTCTGAACTAGTATAGTCCAGTTTTCAGGTCACTGCTGAATCCAGGGATGTGTTACAAGTTTCTGTGTTGCCCATACCTTACCTGGATAGAAAGAAGTGTCTCTGTTCACCGGTGAGAGAAGGGAGCTTTGAGCAGCCTATCTGTCCCTGGAGGAGTGGTCTCAGCCCAGAGGTTAGTAGTTTATTGGCCATTTTGGGCTAATTTTAATTGTATCTGCTCTATTTTCTGAAAAAAAAACAAAAAAAAAAACAAACAAAAAAATACTTGTTTCCCGCCTTTCTGAACTAGTATAGTCCATTTTCAGGTTATTGCTGAATCCAGTGCTGTGTTACAAGTTTCTGTGTTGCCCATGCCTTACTTGGATAGAAGGAAGTTTCTCTGTTCACCTGTGAGAGAGGGGAGCTTTTAGCAGCCCATCTGTCCCTGGAGGAGTGGTTTCAGCCCAGACGTTAGTAGTTTATTGGCCATTTTGTGCTAATTTCTCTCTTTCACTTCCCTGCTATAAAAACCGCATTTGCACAGTTTTTGCACTTGTACTCCACTCAGCAAGTGCCTTCCAGGTGTTCTGCAGAGTCTACAGCAGCAGAGAGACAAAAGAGTGACTTTGGGGTGATTAAGTATAATTTTTCTGCTTTTCTTGCTGTCTTAACTAATTCCGCCTAAGACACCAGTTTTTTTAGCAAATCTGTGATTTAAAAAGTTTGTTATTGCTACATATTGTACTTATTTGCTGTCTGCACTTGAATTAAGTCATTTTTGTGTTTAAATAATCTGTTTAACTCTTGTAGGCTACACATTAAATTGTGATAGCCTTTTCTGTGCATTTAAAGTGTTGTTTTGATTGTATCTACTCTATTTTCTGAAAACAAAAAATACTTATCACCCATCTTTCTGAACTAGTATAGTCCAGTTTTCAGGTTATTGCTGAATCCAGGGCTGAGTTAAAAGTTTCTGTGTTCCCCATACCTTCCTTGGATAGAAGGAAGTTTCTCTGTTCACCTGTGAGAGAGGGGAGCTTTGAGCAGCCTATCTGTCCCTGGAGGAGTGGTTACAGCCCAGAAGTTAATAGTTTATTGGCCATTTTGGGCTAATTGTGATTGTATCTGCTCTATTTTCTGAAAAAAAAAAACAAAAAAAAATACTTATTACCCACCTTTCTGAACTAGTATAGTCCAGTTTTCAGGTTATTGCTGAATCCAGGGCTGAGTTAAAAGTTTCTGTGTTCCCCATAACTTACTTGGAAAGAAGGAAGTTTCTCTGTTCACCTGTGAGAGAGGGGAGCTTTGAGCAGCCTATCTGTCCCTGGAGGAGTGGTTTCAGCCCACAAGTTAGTAGTTTATTGGCCATTTTGGGCTAATTTCTATCTCTTTCACTTTCCTGCTATAAAAACCGCATTTGTGCGGTTTTGCGCACCGGGCAGTGCTGTTTAGCTAGAGTTAAACTATTCTTGGCTCCACGAAGTCTACTCTTCAATTTTTCCCTTGGAACTAGACAAACCTTCAACTTTAGCACTCAAACCATTCATTTCATAGTCAAGCACTTGCTTAAAACTCATAGCAAGCACAAATTAACCCTAGTACTAGACCCCCCATACTGTCCAGAAGGACAAGGCTCTCTATTCGTCCCAACCAGCCAATCAGAAAAACAGCTTACTCTACCTATTCAGGCATGTCCAAAGGACAGTTTCCGGTGTACTCTCCAGTCCAACTGGTGAATCTAGGCATTTTGAGGCAATGTTACAACTGCCTCATGTACACAGACAACCCTCTCATCCTAACAACAAACACTAATATATGCGAGAGATACAATTATATAGCCAAACTGGAGGCAAAGCTCTCTCAACCCAAGACTGGGACTGACAGTCAAGAGGAGAAGGGTAATACTTGCAATACACCAACACTCTCACATAGACCTAATAAACCAACACCGGCAAATAACACACATGAATACATGAAAACATACTTGGAGGCTCTAAATAAAAATCTGCAAAAGCAACAGAGACCTCCAAAGCAGACATCCAAGCAACCTTCACACCCCATCACCAACCATGAAACACATACCTCACATAATCAGTGTGCCACACAATCACAACCCTTAATGCAAAATAACATACCCAACACACTAGTAATAGGTGATTCTATAGTCAGGCACACTGATGTCCCACTAACTAGGCTGGACAAGGAGAAGGTTACAGTTAGCTGCCTGTCGGGTGCCAGGATCCGCCACATAACACAAGCACTCAGGTCACTCCAGAACAAGTACAGATACAACTCTGTCATTGTCCATGTTGGTGTGAATGACCTGAAATGTACCTTCCTGGACTACATGAAAAGAGACATGGAAGAGGTCCCTGATCATGTAGCCCAGGCTGGTATGACCCTGACCCTGAGTAGCATCCTGCCCTCACCAAGAATGATGCCACAGTATAAAGAAAAAAATGATCAATTTTAACAATTGGCTAAGTTTCTGGTGTCATTCAAATGGAATCCAGTATCTGTCCACCTGGGATGACATGCTCGACAAGTCACGTTGCTTCAGAAGAGATGGCTTGCACTTGTCACCCTTAGGCTTTTGAATACTGGCCAAGGCTCTTGCCGCCCCCATTGTGCCTTTTTTAGGCAAGGCTCAAAAGACAAACCCACCACCATAAATAGCACAAGTAACCAAAAACTGAGGGTAATGCTACTCAACGCCAGAAGTCTAAACCTCAAAATGCAATCACTCAAGGCACTCCTCAGTATGGAGCAGTAACAGAAACCTGGTTTAAGGATCCTGAGAGCACACCAGCACTACTAGGCTATAACTCATACCATATCTTTAGGCCACAGAACCAGGACCGAAACACAAAAGCCGGGGATGTATCCATATTCATCAAGGATACCCACACCTCCAGGTTAGTGGTGCAGCACAATGCATCAGAGATCATCCATGTGCAACTAACAATGGGCAAAACTGCAATCCACATTGTAGCTTGCTACAGATCACCCACCATGGCCCAGGTCCCCCATTGCGCATTTCTGGATACACTGGGAAATATGAAGGTCCTAACAAACACCCTAATACTGGGTGATTTCAATTACCCAAACATAAACTGGGAGAACTACTCAAGTACTAACTCCCTTGCCCAATGCTTCCTAGAATTTATAAACTCGAATGCCCTGGATCAACTGGTCAACACTCTCATCAGAGGGAACAACATATTGGACCTGGTCATCAACAACATGGGCAACCGGTGTTCCACACCGGAGGTCAACCCCTCGCTGGTTAGATCAGACCATAGACTAATCACTCTGCATATCCACATTCCGCCCCCACCCCCAATCAAGGAAACCACCATGAAAAACTTTTCAAAAGCAAACTTCACGTTACTTAAGACCGAGGTGGAAAGGTTCACAGCCCCCATGCTAAAGGACAATGCTGTCCAAGCTGCTGAAACCTTTACAAAGGCACTCTATGAGCATCTGCAGGAATGCATGGATTGTGCTATCCCAAGTAAAACCAAGACTCACTCCTCCAAGAAAAGGAAACCAGTCTGGTGGACCCCTGCCATAAACAAGCTATACAACAGAAGGAGGAAACTAATACAGAAAAAGAGTAAAATCCCAAGAAGGAAAGACATCCCTGATTAGTATCAGCAAGAAACTATGATCCCTCATTAAATCATCCAAGGCTAGTTTCAAAAGAAAAATTGCCACTGAATCCAAAGATAACCACAAAGCATTCTTTAGCTATGTCAAAAACCTAAGTGGAAACTCTCAGATCTGCACTGATATTGCCAACATTCTGGCAGACAGGTTTAGTGCAAACTTCACCCCCCTCTCACCCCCTAAAGGGCCCATAACCATACCAGAAGAATGTAGAGCCCCATCAATCACAGACACACAGGTTAAAACAGCCCTATCCAAAGCCAAAAACACACCTTCAATGGGACCGGTGTCCCAGGCTGTGTCTTACAAGAGCTCCAAAATGAACTAACTCCTCACCTAAACACACTGTTCAAACTGAGCCTCTCTACAGGCTACGTACCCATAGAGTGGTGCACAGCAAAAGTTATCCTGCTCCACAAAGGTGGAGCCACAACGACCCCGAGTACTATCGCCCTATAAGCCTGACTAGCCTGGTCTGCAAGGCTATGGAATGCATCATCATGGAACTCATTAACAGAGACATTGGGAACCTCTAAACCTTGGACCCTACCCAGTTTGGCTTTGTTAAGGGCAGATCATGCCTCCTAAACCTGCTAGACTTCTTTGAGATGGTTACCAAGGCATTAGATGACGGAAAGGAGGTCCACACAGCCTACCTAGACCTCGCAAAGGCTTTTGACACCATTCTCCATTCTAGTATTATAGACAAGCTCACCAACTTGAACATAAACCCCTACGTCACGAGATGGGTTGCCAACTGGCTCATGGATAGTACCCATGGTGAGAGTTGCAGGCTCTACATCCGACTCTAAACCAGTTACAAGTGGCATCCCCCAGGGCTCAGTCCTAGGACCCCTCCTGTTTGGTATATACTTCTCAGAGGTACAGGCAAGCATAGGACTATGGCTGACCGAGTTCACAGACAACTGCAAACTAGGGGCCATAATTGATTCTCCGGCTGATGCAGACACCCTCCAGATGGGTCTCACTGAGACGGATATCTGGTGTCAAAATCATGGCCTCAAGCTAAATGCTAAAAAGTGCATAGTCATCCCCTTTGGAAAAAACAAAGTACCCGCAAACTACCACATAGGTGGTAGTCCCCTAAATACAGAAAATGTAATAAGGGATCTGGGGACCCAAGTAGATAATAAACTCTCCTTTGATAATCATATTGCCAAGGTAGTTAGAAAATCCTTCTGTGTGGCCCACCTAATCACAAAAGGATTCGCATCTAGAATAAAAGAGGTTATTGTGCCTCCCTACTCATCACTCATTAGACACATCATAGAATACAATGCCCCATTTGGGATGTACCTTACAAGACACCTGCAACAGCTGGAAAGACCACAAAAGTACCTCATCAAGAGGATTACTGGCTTCAAACAGATGCCCTATGCAGCCCGACTCAAGAAACCCCAGCTGTACCCGGTTGCATACCGCTTACTCAGAGGTGATGTCTGCCTGACATACAAGGCCATGTCCAACCAAGAATTGATGGACATGCTCCACCTAAAAAAAAAAACAAATCCCGGAGAGCCACACGCTCTAGAGATATAAACCTCACCACAACGGTAAATAGAACATGCTGGAGGGATAGATTCCTGTCCCCATGCTTTGGAACAGGATTCCAATATACATCAGGCAGAGCCCCTCACTAACACTCTTCAAGAGAAACCTTGACGGGTGGATGGGAAACAGAAAATTTACCCCAGGGATCACTGCAGTGGCTCTGCTGGACAGTAGCGCAGGGAACTGATGGCTCTGCTGGACAGAGGCACAGGGAACTAATCTAATGGGGTGGTGAAAGCCAACACATTCTGGCTAGGCTTATAAATGCCATTGGGCAGTTAGCCTAGTACTTACCTATGAACCTATGAACCTATGAACTTATGAATCTATCTATACATGTCCTAACATAGGCTATTATTAAAAAGACATGCATCTGGAGCATTTCTCCCCGGGCCTCCGCTGAAAACAGGCTCTGTGGAACCTAGTCGGACTTTCCCGGTCAACAAAATGATAAATAAATAAATAAAATAAAAATAAAGACTGGCTATTGACATAAGTAAGATATGGACAAATAAGGGAGTCATGAATGATGCTACACAAAACATAACTTTCACATATTCAAGAGACCAGTGAATGTCAGCACAGTATGTCAAGGATACAGTACACTAAAACAACATGGCACAATATTTGCCAGTACATGCTGCACACAAGATTATTGTGTCAGTGGGACAGAATGACTGATGAATGTTATACAAGTTACAAAATCAATGACATGTCATGTTGTTGAACAGACTTAAGACAGCAACAACCGATGCAAAATGCGTGCAATGCATACACATAGATAATGAGCAAATAAACACACTTGACTGGCTTCACTGTGCTATGTGAGAAAAATGGAAATAATGTAGCATGTGAGTTGCTGTCTCTCCTTCTAAGTACATCCATGGACAACAGAAGCAGACAATCATGCTAAATGCAACAGTGATATCTGACACATAGGGGGCCAGAGTGCATTAGGCATAACAATATCATGCTGCACTGCATGCATAAGAGTACACACACACACACACACACACACACACACACACACACACACACACACACACACTGAAGGAGTAGCACTCCTGCCCATAAAGAGCAATGTATGCAGTAATGACAGCACGGTCATATCAACAATAATGATTAACGTATGTGTCATTTGGCAATATGTGTTGTATTGGAGCAGCAAGATAAAGCCACATATGCCATAATATGTGCAGTGTACATTTTGACATATGTCATAAAAGCATGATAGCAATATGGAATATCTGTACAATTCTGCCTAGGCCATTAATATTTGAATATGGAAAGCACCAAGGTGGCAGCATTACAAAAGTGGATCAGAAAGGCAATACTTACGATCTTCAGGGACTACCCAGATCGGGTTGAACATCATGAAATGTTTCTTTCGTGATCTCTTGGAAGGAGTTGTGCATGGCTCATGCCATATTTGAATGAGGCTACCCATCAGGTCCCTCAGCTGCATCTGGAAGACGTCTGTTATCACATCCCAGATCTAGACCCAAAAATCATCTCCCTAGTATGGTGGTGAATGTCTTCTAAACTGAGCTGCAGGAACAATGGCATGTGCAGATCTCAGTCTGCCATCGTCATCATCATTCCAGTCATGGTCATCATCCTGGTCCTTGGAGTTCAACTCAGCTGACAGTGATCTGGCACACTGTCATCTCTGTCATCTGATTAGTGAGCTAGCATGGGTCCCACGCTCTGTCAAAGTTCAACAGAGGAAAAACACATTATACATGCATAAATTGATGAATAAATGAAATGCCATACAAACTTACACAATCTACATATTGTAATTGTTTAGTATGTGAGTTTTGTCTGATCTTATCCAACTATAATACCTTATGTGATGTCAGGCATAAATCCAAACCATACTAAATTACAGAATGGTGCATAATGTACATTACAGTCATATGCACGTCTGTAATAAAACACAATCAGATGTGCTCCAACATAATTGTAAAGAGAGTTTATGATATGCAACTAACAACATCAAAATGTTTGAGACAGGGCATATGAAATGTTTGCCCAAGTTTTGTCACAGTACAGTACAGTACATTTGTTGTGACACCATAACAGTCAACAGATTTGGCCAATAAGGTTTATTTATATATTGCATAACTAGATACAAAGGTGTAATAATAACAAATGTAATGTCATTATTATGTAACATTTGAAATGCCATAAAATTCATATATTGATGATATGAATAGAAGGCCATGTATGGGACAGTGTGCCAATCATACATTGTCATTATGTTACTGCTGTGGATTACATGGCATGCAGTACTTATTTTGTCAGACATGCTTCTGTCATTACTTGTACATTTATTGGTATATTAGCATTTGGTATACACACAAAACACACATGCACAGCACCCAGGCATATATATTAGTAAGTCACAAGACACGTAAGTAATGGTACACTGCATGTGCAAATGAGATGAGCAATGTAACATGGTTAATTGATGACATCACAATGTCATATGATCAGAATGGAATTTGAAAGCATTCAAACAGCTGCACAATCATAAGCACAGCAACAGCAGTAACGTGTAACAGCTAAAAATTATGTATATGATATGACACACATACATAGCCATCCTTCAAAAAATGTAACACTGTCACTGCCTACATTTGTATTATACTTACATATGTACTTGCACAGTTAAAAAAATGTAATGATGATCATGAATATACTATTCAACACCTTGGACATACAATAAGACTATGGCTGGCTTAAGGCACAGCAGTGATAGTAAATCAGATGCAATGTTGTGTTTAACACAACATCACAGTACATTTAAACAACACTGAAAGAGAAGTGGAACTGAAGGTCTGCCAACAGCATTAAGAATGTTGCAAAAGCAGACACCGATTTAGTAACAGAGTAGGCAGGCCATGCACAAGATACAATTCAATGAGAACTACTGCCACACATACAAGTTTGTCACTTTCAGACAGCAGTAAAGGTACAAGCAACTTATATGTAAAATGCTCAAGTCAAAATCAGCTTTCCCAGATGAATACAGATGTCTTTCATTTAGGTTGTGTCAACAAACATCCCATACAATCAATTTAATAAAAACTCCTGTTAATAACAGCTAAGACAACATTCCACATAAAGTGCATTGTCATCCTGTAAGAGTACATCATGGATATGATGAGGTAAGTGCAGCAATGCATCCTATACTAGTCATTTTGTATTAATTTGGGCCATGTTCTGAATAAAAAGCTCAGTTAACTTTTTAGTCAAACTGTGACCCAAATTAATTTAGAATTTCCCTCAGTGAATTCAAGTACAGGTTCGTCCATAAACTTTAATGGAAGCTTTTCTTTGCCAGTGCAGAATGCACTCATTAAAGTTTATGGATGCAGTTCACATTTTCACTTAGATGAGTTCACTGAGGTTAAAGATCATCTTTAAATTTCTGTGGTATAAATGCAGGAAAAACAAATTTAATCAGTGCAAAAATGTAATGATTTCTTGAGGAAAAGCATTCAATGCCTAGGCAAAAATGCTAATTGGCACTCTGTGGGCAACCTAAGATGTTGCTAATAGGTCAGTCACCAAATGCATTACATTTATTAGGCTTTTCATGTTTGTTACACCTGCATATTCAAGCAAGTTCCTGATATTCTTTCTGCTTCTACATTTAATGCATTTATCTATGTTTATGGTCAGGTTTGAAGCAACATATAGAGACTGCTCAATGTCATTTATGATATATTACTGTGTTTGGAATAAGCTTAATAAATCTTTATATTTGGTGAGAATATTGTTTTATTGCTATGTCTTTAACAAATGGTAGGCTGCTTTTATTGTTTAGGAGGGTTTTTTATTAATGTTATCACATGATTGCTGAACTTTATGTGATTGGTTGAGTGTTTATTTTAACTAGCACTGAGATTTTGTGTTCTGTAATGGTCAGATGAAACAGGCATTACTTTGTGAAAGCGCTTACCTTCTGTTTTAATAAAGTTACTTCTATATACAGTGATTTAAAGCCATGTTTGAGAGGAGTTTTTGTTACTATTTATAATCAAAGTTAGAATGAGTGGACTTGGAGATATCCCATATTCTTTGGTTGCAATGAAAATATATACTCTGACTCCAAGTCTGCACATCCCAAGTTTTCTTATATTTTTGTTTGATTCGTTCTAGTGATGTGAACATCTGTTTGTAAAAAGATCAGGATACAGCCCCAAGAAGTTAAGCTGCAAAAGGTCCTCTGGAGGCAAACAATTAAATTGGGGAGTGAAGAATGATAGAGTTCAAGTATAAATTAAATATATAAATAAGGTAACCATTCTGGGATACAAAATCTGTTTAAAGAATAAGGAAGACAGGTGGTAGTGGTTGGTGGAGGGGCTCATAACATCAGAATATAGACCAAAACAGAGAAAGACTAATTGGACAGAGCAGAAGTGGTTCGACAAATCACTCTGAGGACTTAGAATATCATTATCATGGAAATTATCAACAAGGACACAGAAGACCTTCAGACACTTTATCCATCCCAGATTGTTTTTGTCAAAGGAAGGTTATCCTTACTGAATCTGGTGGATTTCTTTGAAAAGGTCACTAAGGCAATGGATGAGGGGGAAAATTGTACTGCCTACCTAGCTCTGACTTCATTTGATATAATACCGCACTCAGGCATTGTCAACAAACTTATGGAATTAGGTATAAACATCTTTACAACATGTTGGATAGCTAGCTAGCTCACTGATAGGACCCAGGAGGTTAGAATCATTGAGCCCAGCTCCACAAATAACACTGACCAATAGAGTCCCCCCAAAGGCCTGTGCTAGGCTCACTCCTCTTAGGCATCTGCTTGTCAGATATCAAAGCCAATGTCAAACAGCTCTGGCTAACCAAGTTTGCAGTTGATTGCAAACTGGGAACAGTCACTGAATCCCCCCAAGATGAGGCCACCCTTCAGGAAGATCTAAAATAGACAAACACTTGATGCCAAAGCCATTGCTTAAAACTCAGTAGCAAGAAATGCATTATAACACTTTTGGGGAAGTTGGACACCACAAGTAACTACGTCATCAATAAAACACCCCTAAAAGTTGATTCACTATGTCAAGGGTTTGGGAGCTCAAGTAGATAGTGACCGTTCCTTCAACCAACATCCATCTATGGTCGTACCACTGTACTTAATCTACATTCTATCCACCACAGAGTATAATGCCCTCTTTGGTATGCACCTGATCAGAAACATGCAGCAAGTGGGATGTCCATAAAGGTTCCTTACAAAAATAATACAGGGAGTAAATACATTGTCCTATGCAGACCACCTCAAAGCCTGATCTCTTTACTCACTATCATACAGACTTCTGGGAGGTGATCTTTGCCTAGCGTACAAGGCATCCCTGTATCCTGTTTTGATGAAACTTGTTCATATCCGCAAAACAAATAGCATCAGAACTACTAGATTAAAAGACCTACATTTTACTTGCAACATAAATATGACACATTGGAGAGACAGATATGCTTCTCAGATAATTCTCATTCTCTGGAACAGGCTCCACATCTGTGTGAAGCAGAGTTCCTCTGTATCCCTATTTAATCACAGCTTGAACAAATGTATGTGTAACAAGAAATCCACCCATGCTTATGTCAGTAAATCACACCTATATAAAGCAAATTGCGGGTCACAGCTGAGTTGCACAGCTAGACATATAAGGGCTTTAGTGATTGCTCGCCTAACATATACCTATGAGCCTATAAAAGTCTCCACACAGATGAGATTGTAGTCTGAATGGAGAGATGAAAACAGCAAGAAAACAAGAGCAATATTGCTTGAACTGGATTCATCCTCAAGTCTTGGTGAGCACCTTTATGTGGTTGACCCTGTTTTTACAAAACCTCACTAAGGTGACATTGATGTAGCAACTGTATTTTATATATCATGGAGAAAGGTATGTTAAAAAAAAAAAAAAAAAAAAGAGTGGATGCACAGGTACCTGGTTAAAAACATGCCCCATCCTGGTGTATGCACTGGTACCCAGACTGGAAAAAAATGGCATCCCCAGGACATGGAAACGTTCCTATCACACAGTTAGGCCACACTCAGGAGGAGGATGCTTCGATGGTAGAAGTAAGAAGCAGTCCTCAAAAAACACAAAAGTTGGCAGACCAAAAAGGAGCATAGAAATGGCAAAGTAGACTATAGAGGACAAGAGAAAAAATAGGTATTGCCACTATTACACAATAAGCTCAGAATTTCTATAAAAACAATATTTAGAAAGATTAAGAGAGAGCTTGCAGGACAGAAAAACAGTTGCACAAGACAAACTGCCAAAAGCTACAAATAAAATGTATATTCCTTAGTGCAACAGATCAATGAAAAACATTATAGAGATGAAGAAACATTGGTCCACCTGGAAAAAATAAGCAACAGAGGATGTGGGAAAATATAAGGAAGAAAAAAACAGAGGTTTTTAAAGGTATAAGAAAGATACATGAACATGGGAAAGAAAAAGAGATTTGGTATGGTGCAATATTTATTCAAAGGAGAAAGCAAAAATACTCTGTACAAAAAGATGCATTTCCAAAAATAGTTGAAGAGAAAATAGACAAAGATCCCCGGATATGGAAGATTTTACAGTACAAAAAGTACGGTTGCAAAGGAGCCATGTAGAAAAGAAGACAGTGAGGTAGAAATTAAACAAATAGAAATTGAAGTGATATACCAGTTGTGAAATGATGGGTTTAATGTGGAATCTCCCAGCAGTCTCACAGCATGATGGACCACTGGGTCATAACACAGATGAACAGCAGATGATTGAAGAGGATTTGCCAAAGGGTAAAATTTTGCAGCCTTCTATAGGAGACTTCCATAAATGTCCAGTTGAGGTTTTACAGCAGGAGAAGAAAACAGTGGCAACTCTGAAGCAGGTTATGTTGCTGCGTGATGGGTCCATGTGTACCCATATGGAGGAGCAGCAGATAAAACCGGGTTGCATCAGAAGAGGATATGTCACAGGAAGATGTTTTGGAACTTTCTGTAGAAGACCTGTAGGAAACAGTGAGCGAAGAAGTTGCTATCATTCCAGAAGAAAATTATCTAAGAGAAGACCTGCTTGATTTAATAGAGATGGATAGACATATTAAGTTTAATGAAAGACATAGATTACAGTAAGTAAATAACACCCAAACTGTTGGAAGATTAGTAAAACAGATGAACACAGTTATCTGGACTATTAAGAGAAAGCCATGTGATATAACAAATATAGGATATAGTACTGTGCAGCTAAAGTAATAATGGATAAAGTGTTACCACAAAAACATGAAGGAAGAAAACAAAGGAAGGGAACATTTAGAATACCACCATGGATGTAACGAAGACAGAAAATATAAACCAAGTAATACATTATTAGATGAATGCAGAAAAGGGAACAGATCATTAAAAGAACTTAGAAGGATAGACATGGTAAAAGAAATGCACAGTAGCAAAGCAAACCAGGATTTATCCTATACTATTTCCAAAAATTAAAATACAATTTTGTAAATTGCACTTACCCGTAACAGTAGATGTTAATTTTCCTGACTGCTACAGCAGTCTTTTGGCTATCTTGCTTGTTTACTGGCAAGCAAACAACAACTGGGCAACTTCAAAAAGTTCTGGCTTCCCCCACACCTTTTCTCTGATTGCTGATTGTCTAATCCCAAGGAGGGAAATCAGCAGTCAGAGTGAAGATGTGTTCAGGACTTTCTTACCCATACAAGGAGAGTATAGACTAACAATCATAACAATCATGAATCAAGCAACCAATAATAACAAGGAAACATATAAAGTAGAAACACACAAAACCTTACTTTGCATCCCAACTACAATTATATACAAGAGGAGTGGTGGAAGGGGGCTGCTGCTACAGCAGCAGTTAGGACTCTGAACATCTATTGTTATGGTAAGTGCAACCTACATGACTGTACTATGTTCATCATTCTCACGGCTGCACTATCTTCTTGGCTATATGGGTTGATTACCAAAGCCTATCCAACCTGGGAGGAGAAAAGACAAGGATCCAGGAGACTCTGGAGAATGGCCCTAACAAAGTTAACTTGGACCTTGAAAAGGAATCCACTATTTAATGCTTTGTAAAAGAATGCACATGTAGCTGTAGTGAGAGTAGCGAAGAGGTGGAGGAGACCCTGGAGAGATGGAGATATGCTCTAGAGGGAAGTGGAATGAAGGTCAGCAGGACTAAGACAGAATATATGTGTGTGAATGACAGGGAGGATAAAGGAATGGTGAGGATGCAGGGAGTAGAGGTGGCGAAGGTGGATGAGTTTAAATACTTGGGATCAACAGTACAGAGTAATGGTGAGTGTGGAAGAGAGGTGAAGAAGAGAGTACAGGCAGGATGGAGTGGGTGGAGAAGAGTGTCAGGAGTGATTTGTGACAGACGAGTACCTGTAAGAGTGAAAGAGAAGGTCTACAAGAGGGTAGTGAGACCAGCTGTGTTATATGTGTTGGAGACAGTGGCATTGACAAAAAGGCGGGCATTAGAGCTGGATGTGGCAGAGTTAAAGATGTTAAGATTTGCACTGGGTGCGACAAGGGTGGACAGGATTAGGAATAAGTATATTAGAGGGTCAGCCCAGGTTGGAAGGTTTGGAGACAAAGCCAGAGAGGCAAGATTACGCTGGTTTGGACATGTGTTGAGGAGGGATGCTGAGTATATTGGGAAAAAGATGCTAAGGATGAAGCTACCAGGTCACAGAAAAAGAGGGAGGACTAAGATAAGGTTTATGGATGTGGTGAGAGAGGACATGCAGGTGGTTGGTGTGACAGAGCAAGATGCAGAGGACAGGAAGAAATGGAAACAGATGATCCGCTGTGGCGACCCCTAACGGGAACAGCCGAAAGAAGATGATGATGCAGCTGCTTGTAGAATGCTTCTAGAGTCCTACATTTTCCAGTGTGCCATTGAAGAAGTCAGGGTTCTAGTAGAAAGTACCTTAATACTGCCTGTAATTGATTTTCTATGGTAAAAATATCAGAAAGCAATAACTGAAAACAACTACCTAGAAACTGTCTGTATAGATACCAAGTGTTTTTCGTCCCTAGTTAATAAATAAATAGCTCATCTGCTTTTCTAAAGGGCTTAGTTCTATCAAAATAGTACATGAGCTGTTTATACAAGTCCAGAGTATGCAAAATCCTTTCTTTTTGGTTTTAAGGTTTTGGTTAGAAAACTGGGTCATTGTTGGGTTCAAATAAACTCTGAAATCAGAATAGACTTGCCACTCAGATACTACCTTTGCAGATGTGAGTGCAAAGATGAGTACAGTTTTTCAAGTCTAGAATGTTAAATCAGCTTGATAGGCAGGTTCCAGAGGAAACATAGTCAATTTCAACAGCACTAAATTGTGATACCAAGGAGAAGCAACTTGTTTACAAGGAGGTCTCAGGTGTAAAATTCCTTTCAGAAACTGTTTTCCACAAGCAAACAAAGAGGAAGATCCATGGACAGATATGTTGATAAGGCCACAAGTTGAACCTTTATAGAGAAATAAAAAAGGCCATACCAAAGTAAACTCACATGCATATTTGAGCACCAGTGGTACAAAATCTCTGATAAGCCCTTCATTATTTGAAGGCAGCCCAGAAACACAATCCTATGAGATGGAGTCAAGGAAGAATTTTTAATGTTTATCTGGTAGCCCACATTAGTCAAAGGAGACATAAACCAAGCTAATTACTCTTGATATCCAGATAAGATTCAGCAAAGATAATCAATTCATTTAAATAGGAGAAAATGTGACTGCCATTTAATCTGCAATAAACTATGACTGGAGCCCAGCTTTTTGTGAACACCCCTGCCCTTGGTAAGTAAACCAAAGGGCAATACAGAGAACTGATAATGTGACCAAGAAACAGATTTGCCAAAGCCTGTGGCTATGGAATGTAATAAGCCTCTTTTAAATCTCATGTTATCAAGTAACTAATGAGAAGAATGAAGGGTGACAGGTTCTGTAAGGCCACTATTTTGAATTTTTGAGCATACAGGTTTAGAAACTAAAGATCTAGTACTTGTTCCCAAAAAGCTTCTTTCTTTGATACCAGATAAATTCTAGAATAGAAGCCTTTAGCCCTTTGACTTAAAACACTGGTCAGGTAAAGACTGAAATATCTGAGGGAACAAAAATCTGTTTGGTTTGGAGGATGGGGGAGGAATTTCCCTTGAAAGTAGGTCGTTATATCCTGTGTCATCTGTAACCTTTTACACCACATTTTCCACCCAAGAATCTGAACACTCTTTTGATAAAGGGGGATGCTGAGCACCAGTTTATGGGACATATTTGTAGAGATATTGGCTGGAGGAGAGGAAATGGGAGAAAGAAGATGGGCATAGTCATTCTGAACTGCTGATCTGTTGCTTTTTCTGAAATGACCTTTTTTTTTCTTTTTGGTATTTCATTCTGGCCATCAATTCTTAGCACCTTGTTTGCCAGAAAATAGCTATCTTTGGTTATTTATTTATTTATTTATTTTGTGGAAGAGGAAACCTGTAAGGTTTGTATTAGGGTACATAAAAAATAATGTTAGAAATTCTCTGAATCAGCAGCTGAATGTGACAAAAACAGAATGACTATAAGGAAAGGGATTGGATGAGAGGGGAAAAAAATTGAAAGTCAACAAATGTAGTGACAAACATAGAGATCTTCTAGAACAACCTCATGTTGACAAAGACCTGATACAGGAATGATTAAGAAGAGATTAACTGAAACCAAAAGATGAAAGGCTAATAACTGCAGCCCTGGATATTGGACTGCATACATGATGGTTTATAAAATCAACTGAAAACATCAGAGAAACAGACAGATGCAGGTTCTGTCTGGAAGCAGTTGCACGTCTTGTTACTAGGTGTGATACACTCATGGTAGAGGGCATGTATACTGAAAGTAACATTACTGTTGCTTCACTGGGGCTTGTGTAAGCACTACAATATAGAAATAGCTGAGAAATATTGCAAACATATGACATAAAGCATTATAGAGAATGATGAAATTTGTATCACAACAGATCACCCATTTCTAACAATTAAAAAATAGATACAAGAAAGTTAAATATAGTAGTCCATGAAAAAAGAAAAAAGTAGCATTGATCATTGAAATTGCTACACACACACTGTCATTACTTTGTCTTATATAACAGAAAGACACAAAGTCATAAAATACCAAGATTTGCAAGCAGAAATGAGAGCAATGTGGAAGAATGATAGCCAAACTGTTTCAAGAGTAGTAAGAACAACAGGTCTAATTAAAAAGTCCATTGCATTTAAATAATGCTTCAAATACAGAAGGAGGCAATTCTGGAACATTCTGGAACATTACAGAAGAGCACTCTTAGCTAACATCAGAGACTACACAAAAATGGATGTATATCCAGACCTGGAAGCAAAAAAAATAAACAATAGCAAAGACAACCAGCAAACAAAGCCACACAACCAATCTCACCACTAAACGAAGTAGAATTCTCTGTTTAATCACAAAATAAAGTACTTGTACACTCAAAATAAAAAGCATCCCATGTTTGTTAAGTGCTTTTGTCTAGTAATATACACATCATCAGAACAAAGAAATGCTAAAAGTAAGCTCGCTTATAAAGAATCCACTCATTACCACACCTATAAGCAAACCAATCAGCAGGCAACAGCCTCATAATTATAAATAGATCGCTTTAAAGAACCATGCACATTAAAAGACTTCACATGGAAAAGGTGGTACAATTTATTGTGCCAGTCACCTGCGAATGGGAAGCACTGAATTTAATCCAAGACCAAAAATGTAAATCTTTTAAAACCAACACAAACATTTGAGTGTCTTGCCAGAGCTCTCTTATAATCATTCCGCTGTATACTATAATTGTGTTGGTAAATACATCTATAAAGAACATTTGTTGTCTTTCCCACATAGTACACAGGACAAAATTCACAGGTTGCAAGGTATACCACCCTTTGTGACCAACAGTTCATCTTTCAAACACTTTGCTGTTATTGAACTTAACTGGCAAGCTACCCTTATACGCATTATTAGCAAAAACTACACTGGATAGTGACCACACTTTCTTGTCACAATAATACCGGTTTTGTGGATACTCGATTTTTCCTAAAGTGTTTTAAAATTGTTCATTTATAAATAAATGTAGGTCTGAGTGAAGCACTCAGTTTTTACAAATAATATTTTCAATTTCTTTGATGTTCCCAGTATAATGCAAAACCTTCTTATTCAATTTAAGGCCACCTATATTAGTTTTTACTTTCTCCAGGAAACTTTATGGCAACTTAGACTGAATGCTACTAGTCCTCCTGGTTTAAATAAATCAGTTTCTATTAGTAGTGTACTAAAATTGAGGGCTAGTAGCATATGAAGTTTTATTTCTTATGCATTTTTTATTTTTTATATTTTGTACTTGTAGTAATCTTGTAATTATTACGGTCACACAAAGATAGTTGTTTTGACATTGTTTACTTCACCTTTTCCATGTGAAGTTTTTTAATGTGCATGGTTCTTTAAAGCAATCTGTTTCCAAGATTCAAGGATGAGGCTCTTGCCTGTTGATTGGTTTGCTTGTAGGTGTGGTAATGAGTGGATTGTTTATAAGTAAGCTCACTTCTAGCATTTCTTTGTTCTGATGATGTCTATATTACTAAACAAAAGCTCTTAAACATTGGATGCTTTTTACTTGAGTGTATAAGTACTTTATTTTGTGATTAAACAGATAATTCTACTTCATTTGAGTGGTGGGATCATTTGTTATATCCACCGAAGTGAATACAAACTTTTCAGAGTCTTGGGCGGCTGCATTTGCTGATTGTTTTTGCTAACATCAGAGACTGAAATCATACTAATTTCATGAACTCTAGTCATACCCCAATTTATGAACAGGGTCCATTCCCATCATGCTGTCAGAAATGCAAAACACTTATAGAAATGAAATCCCATGCGACATGTTGCAGTTGCTGAAAACAGTGCTATTACCTAATATCAAAGACTGAAGCAATATGGAGTGCATGAAGTTTAAGTATGCCCTGATTTTGGAATGGGGTCCATTGCCATCAAGGTATGTAAAACACTTAAGCATTTGGAGAAATAAAAATGAAATATAGACCTTTACTGTAATGCAAAGTGAATGCGCAAGGAAAATTAATGTACTATGTGTTGCATAAGAAATGGTGTACTCCCTATACACACCAACAGCTACACACAGTGTTCCCTTAAAGACTGCTTGCTTTAAATTCTTTTGTGTAGACCAGTCAGTAGTTACTGAAGTATACTTTTTTGTATTTCATAAAAAGTGCTGAAGGAAAAAAAAATGATGAATTACCTCAATACACTTTATAAAGGTGTGTGGCCTAGGTGACCTAAGTACATTAGACATTATCTGAATGAACCTCTTTAACTGTGCTGACACAAAAGGTAGGGAAATTCTTTATGTCTCCCAGGGAGAAATGCTTCCAAAGAATACTTCTGGAACTTACACCAAAGCACCCTCAGAGCTTATAAGCTGATATTGGTTAGTAAGAGAATTTCATTTCAGTAAGCAAGCAGCCATTTAAGAACAAGCATCATCATAAAGTGTGCTGCACAATAAAAGTAGTCGGACTGTTATGCCAATAAAATGGATGGGTGGTGAAGTTCAGTAGTAGTAACTTGAGAAAAAGGAAAGTACCTCAAAAAATATAGCACTCATGAGAAAACTGTACAGAATGATAGTTTTTGCTCTAAAACTACCAGAAGCTAAGAAGCAGCATTTGAATGAAATATGTGGGAACAATCAAGCTGCTTAAGGTGGATGTGTGAGATTCATGCCTTTTGCATAGTTCACTGAAAGACCATTTGGTTAAAAGGGTAATGGTTAAGGTGTTTGCCTTATAAACACAAGGTACAGGGTTTGAGTCTCACAAGGGATAATTGGCTAGGCTTAAAAAATGGCTCGCAAGGGCAGTTAGCCTAGTACTAATCTATGAACCTAATCTATGAACCTATGAAAAGGATTATTAAAAGCCCATCTGTGGGTCATAGAGGGATAAAGCCCAGACTATGATCAAGATGACCCAAATTCATTTCTTAGCTTAAACACTAGAAGAGTTGGGTAGGTTAGGGTAGGAGTTAAAAACCTACACCAGCTAACCCATCTTGAAAGTAGGGAATTGGTGGTCCCACTTCATTAATTTGCTCCTGCATAAGCAGAGACTTCCATGATATCGTTGCCATAGGAGTATGGGACTATGGGACATGGGTTTGACAATCCTAAGCCGGTGATGTTAGCCCTTATGTGGTATGTGTATGGGAGAATGCACATATCAGGAAGAGAGCATCAGATGCCTCAGTGCTGACAGAGATGCCCATGTCAGCCAACAGGTCAGGGTTAGTTCCATAGCAGAAACTGTCCATATAGCTGCCTGTGTTTCTTGGTGACATCTGTGTTTTTTTACAGATTGCTCTCACCCCAGTGATAGGAAATGAATGGGCAGTGTCAGTGGTTTACTAATCATCAAAAACAGGAGCCAGGAAAAGAGAAAGAAATGGTTTCAGAGGGAAAAGGTTTTTGGGATTGATTTTGGCATATGAACCCTACCCCAAAACATGTAACACAAAGAATTTCAAATGATTTATGTGCTTGGAGTAGTAGCATTAATGCTTGGGGAATAACCAGCAGCAATCAAAAAAGTGTAATCAAATGAAGTATGATTATATTATAAAACCATAGCAACTATAGCAGAAAGAAGCAAAGGACAACTCTAAAATTAGAGTGCTCTGAACTAAGGAAAATACAGGCAACTTATCTAAAGAAAGGGATAATATTTTATAGATATAAAATAAGAAGAGAAAGACAGCATAGTGTGAACTAATGCAGCTTAAAAAGATGAGCAGTATGAATACATAAAAAAATGGTACCCAGTGAATAACTGCATGCTCATTTAGTATACACAAAGGGAAGAAGTGTATTTACTGAATACTCAGAGACCTTGAAATATTTAATTTTCATTTCACATATTTAAATATGCAGCTAATTAACTATACTATATCAATGTAGCAGCAGGGAGACAATAATAGTTAAAAACCTTCAGAAAAGTGACAGAAAAAAATAACAAGACACATATGCATCCACTTTCTTTAACCAAACTGTCTTGCAAAAAAGCAAAAGTGCTGAATGATTTCAAACATATTTTTCTATATTAACATTACATAATACAAAACAAATTTTAGTCAAGGACAACCTGACTCATGATATTTGGAACTCTTATACAGTGGCTAATTAAATCATTACAAACTCAACTGGTATGGATAACAAATTCATTAAGGAAGTCCAAACAAATCTAGAGATCAGAAAGACTGAAGAGGAAAAACTGCAGTGTGTAACATTTCCAAAGCTGAATACAGATTTTGAAAAGTATTCTGTAAAAAAACTCTAATAAAGTGTATTGTTACACTTCTCATGCATTTGTCTTTTACAGTTTTTTTTATGGGTATACCCCTTATGTTAAAGCTCGAAGTGGTTTGAAAACAAAATAAAAATTAAAATGTTTGTTGATATATTATTTTCACTTTTGCCCAGTTTTTCTTTATTACCACATCCCCAAATGCTATTAGCATAGGTATTGTGAATGATTTACATACACCAGCAAAATAATCTGGATAACAAAACATATTTTTTAGAGAAGCATCTAATTATTTACAGTATGCTTTTCCTAAATCACCATGTGTTAATTTTCAATGTAGGGAGTTTTACCTGTGAAACATGATATAAGACACTCCCTGCTGGAGGACTTAGAATGGAAAAAAAATAGTTTTATAAACAGTGAGGCATTGTGGGTTCTGTCTTTTATGATGTCACGTCAGAAGTTTTCAGCTTCAAGAAAATTTTCAGGGGGCCATGCTTATCAACAAAATTAACTGCAAAATAACTCACTTTTTGCAAAGACCACCATATAATTTGATATTGTATATGGTAAAGAAGTTCTGTCTATCACAGAGGACTTGTTTTTACATTTACTGTGGAAAGGCTTTAATGTGCAGTATTCAGGGTTGCATCCACATAGGCTTCATGGTAAGATTAATCATTCTGGATGCACAGACACTTCCTTACTATATTCTTTCAGCACTCTGTGACATTATTCTTGCCCTCAGCTTGGTCCTCGGGGAGTGGCTTGTGACACTCTCTGCTGGGCTGCAAGCACTTAGGGTTACCACCTGTCCCACTTTGAGAGGGACAGTCCCTCTTTGGGAAGTTGTGTCCTGACAAGAAATATTAAAAAGGGCAAATGTCCTGAGATTGTAGGACATAATTATGTCCCATATTTTATGTAATAGTTGCATAAAATAGTTATTTCTGTATCTAAAATTTCTAAATGTTACAAGAAACATTATAAGCAACTAAACTGCTACAAGAATAAGCTTTTATTTAGGAAAATAATTAAGTTCTATCCTTTGTACTGACCATGGGTATGTGTCAGCCTGTAAAATCTGATGTGTGTCCCAAAAATGTCCCACTTTGGCCATTTGAAAAGGTGGCAACCCTACAAGCACTCCAACAAAACCATAGTTCATTTTTTATTATTATTCCCATTATTTTTTTTACTACTAGTTGCTCTTTCCATTTAAAATAAAAAAAAAATGGTCATTGTTCACATTTCAGGGAATTGGAACTTCATGCATGGAATTCTGCATTCAGTTTACAAAAAATGGCTTTTCAGTATGGATGTTTGTTAAACAGCCCTGTGTTATCACAGGTCTTCCTGTATTTTTTAAGCAGTGGAATGTCACTTCAAAAGAGGCCGACTGGGATGCTGTATAAGGTAGCAAGGGCTACATCCTATTGATTCAGACTGTTTCAGATGAGTGAGGCATTCAGAAAAGGGAAGAAGTGAACGATGACATGGCTTTACAAAGGCAGGAGTAATCATTTTAGTTATTTATTTATTTATTCTTATTAGTTAAAATCTATTATTATTATTATTATTATTATTAACAATGAGGATTAAGCTTGCCAGCCAGAAGTCAGGACCACAATTGATAAATACTTTCTAGAAATAATTAGGGAGAAAAATAAATTAGGGGCACTTTTGCAAATTATTACTGTATCAACTTAAAAAGTTGACAGAATAAGAGAATTAAATTAACGTATTTTCTGAAGTAAAAACATGGCTATAACTCTTACAACTGTTATTATTTATTAAGTGTAATTAATATTTTCTTCCTAGATCACCAGGAGATATTAGGACTGGCAAACATAAACAAAGACATTGGCAACCTTCAAACACTGGACTCCACCCAGTTTGGGTTTGTGAAGGGCCGATCTTGTCTCCTGAACCTGATTGACTTCTTTGAATCAGTCTCCAGAGCCGTGGACAAGGGTAAGGTGGTCCACACAGCCTATCTAGACCTTGCCAAGGCCTTTGACACCACCCCCCACTCTGGAATCATAGATAAACTTACTAAGTTGGGCATTAATCCCTATGTCACCCAATGGGTTGCTAAATGGCTTACTGATAGAACCCACACTGTAAAAGTAGCCGACTCCAAATCCAGCTCCAGACAAGTGACAAGTGGAGTACCTCAGGGTTCAGTCCTGGGGCCGCTCTTGTTTGGCATCTGCTTCTCTGAAGTACAGGTCAACACTAAGGGACTCTGGCTAACAAAGTTTGCAGATGACTGCAAACTGGGAGCCATTATTGAATCCCCAAATGATGTGGATACTCTACAAAAGGGCCTTACAGAAACAGATGCTTAGTGCCAGAGCCATGGGCTCAAGCTCAATGCCAAGAAATGTATTGTTATCCCTTTGGGAAAAAAAAACATGTATCCATGAATTACCATATAGGTGGCAGTACACTAAACACAGAAAGTGTGATAAGAGACTTAGGGACACAGGTGGACAGTGGTCTCACCTTCGATAACCACATCGCCACAACAGTCAGGAAATCCTTCTATGTGGCACACCTCATCACAAAGGGCTTTTCATCCAGAAAAAAGGAGGTCATTGTCCCACTGAACTCATCCCTCATTAGACCCATTATAGAATACAATGCCCCATTTGGTATGTACCTCTCAAGACATCTGCAACAACTGGAAAGGCCTCAGAAATACCTCACTAAAAGAATCACAGGCCTAAAGCAGATGCCCTATGCTGACCACCTTAAAAAACTCCAGCTATACTCTGTCGCATATCGTCTACTCAGAGGTGATCTCTGCTTAACATACAAGGCCATGTCAAACCCAGAGCTGTTGGACATGCTACACTTAAAGAAATCCCAATCCCTCAGAGCTACACGCTCCAGGGATCTAAACCTTGTCATCACAATAAACAAAACATGCTGGAGGGATAGGTTCCTGACCCAGAGACTCCCCAGACTCTGGAATAGATTGCCCATACATGTCAAGCAGAGAGCCTCTTTGGACCTCTTCAAGAGGAACCTTGACGATTGGATGGGAGAAAGGAAATTCACCCCAGGGATCACGTCACGTCACCCCTAGACAGGGGTCCAGGAAAGTAAATAATGTGGGAAGAAATAGCCAGGGAATTGTTATGGCTAGGCTTGTATAGGCCCTAGGGCTGCTAGCCTAGTACCAACCTATGAACCTATGAACCTATGAACCAGAGCAAGATTTTGAGAAAAAAATCAGAGCCAGTTGAAAGGTTTTTATGTGTGCTTGTGTGTATCTATGTGCGTGTAAATGTATGAATGTGTAAAGGAATATGTGCAAAAATGGGGAAAATTTCTAGATTTTTATGAAATTTTCTCTTTCTGTATTCCATCTTGTTTCACTATAGATTTTGATGATTTTAAGTCCCTTTCTGATGATCTATTTCCTGCCAACAAGGATAGTGCCTACATACAAAGTTCCAGTGTGGAAGATCAGAACTTGTGCTAATATGGAAAAGTACAAATAAGGGGTCTGCAGATTATTAGCAAGCAAAATAATACAAATGTGTTCAGTTTTAATTAGTTATGGCTATAGTTTAATGTATACAAAGTTTTCTGACTAGTTGCAATAATAATATAATATAATATAAAAAATGAAGTTTCATGTGTTTGAGAAGACAAGCCCTTGATTGCTTAGCCTCCCATGTATATGTGTTCTTTGCAATAAAGGAGATTGATCTACTCTGCTGAGCTGTGTTGTACAAAGTTATTTTGTATCATATTTTATACCATAACAGTCTGGTGTTCTGAGGGCTCTGATTTTTTGAGCCATTTGTGAGTTGCTGCAGCAGAAATCACGCCACTGGCCTATTTTTGAAATGTTTTCAGTCTGGTGCATTTCTCGT
The DNA here is from genome assembly GCF_019279795.1 of Protopterus annectens. Taxonomy (NCBI): domain Eukaryota; kingdom Metazoa; phylum Chordata; order Ceratodontiformes; family Protopteridae; genus Protopterus; species Protopterus annectens. The sequence goes on along the minus strand of NC_056726.1, from coordinate 557,093,532 downwards.
GTGCCAGCATACATTTTACCACTTTCAGCAGAGTTTGAAATCTCTGTAGGTAAGCTTTGGTAAATAATCTTTACAACAGATTATTAGAAGTATATGAGACTCTGATATAGTACATATATTTCATATGTGAGTAGGTTCTAATCACAATGAAGGTAAAAGCTATCCTTTTTTCTATGCAGGTGTGCCTAATCACATCTACAAACAAGAATGAGAGTGAGTTTTAATCATAGTTGCATATTATTATGAGAGTAGATCTTAATGTATGCAAGTGGGTAATATTGTCATTGTATTAAAATTGCAATGGGAATGAATGAGGGTGTATTTAAAGAGCTGGAGTTTGGGACTCTAGTCAGACACACTTTTTAATAAGTATGGCTGAGACAGTTATAATTACTTGGTAAAGTGGTCTGTGATAAAAAAAAATGATAGTGCACTGCAGTCCTCTTAGGGAGGAACTATTGATGAGGTTATTTTAGAGAATATTAAAAAGAAAGTTAAATGGGGGCATGGCCAAGATGCCAAGGAGTTAGCTGCACTTTCTTGATGCTCTGCCTGAAATTATTTTTTTCTGACAGGATTTTTTTATTTTAACTGAAAAAATATTGAAGACTTTTTCCACAACTACTTATCTTGATATTGTGAACAACTTTATCAGAAAAAAATCTTAATTTTTTTCAATTATTTATCAACATATTCCCTGTCAGAAGTTCTGTCACCAGTTACAGACTGAAACAGCTATGAGTCACTCGGAGACATCTCTACAAGACAGCACTATGAAAAAGGAACTTCAAACAATAATCACCAGCATTCAAGACCTTTCTATAAAGATGGATAATTTAGAGACGATAATGGAAAATATGAAGAAAGAAAGTAAAAAACAAATTGATGACTCAAAGGAAATTATTACTACCTCACTCTGACCAAATAGCAGCTATAGAAGAATCAGTAAATTAAATAGATGGCAGACAAATGGAAAATGATAACCAGATAAACTGTTTACTAAACAAAATAACCAGTTACTAGAAACAGTGGAATACCTAGAGTGTAGATACAGAAGAAACAACATTAGGATCTACGGAGTTCCAAAGAAAATGGAAGGAAATAATATGATTCTCTTCCTAAATGATTGACTTCCAAAAATACTAAACCTCCCTGAAGCTTTATCTTTCGAAATCGAGAGAGACCACAGGTCCCTGTCATATACATCTGCATCAAAAAACTCAACTGCTGTGAGATCCATCATTTTTAAAATTCCTATCTACACAAGACAAAGACTTAATACTAAGAGCTGCATGGTCAGGAAATCCAGTCCAAGTCGATAGAAAAAATATAAGATTTGACAATGATTACACTTCCTCTGTGATCACAAAGAGAAAAGTGTGTGTCCCAGTTATTAAAGACTTAAAAAAGCCAACATTAAAGCCCAGATTATGTTTCCATCCAGAATCAAAATTACCCTTTCAGATGGTCAAAAATTATTCAATTCTGTTGAAGAAGCGTCAGCCTTTTTGAGGAAAAGCAACTTACTTGAGAAAGTAGAAGAAATGGACCTTTCTTTGCCCAGTCTAAAAAGACAAGCTAGTAATGATAAAATAAGTACAGCTGACAAATCTAGTAAGAAGCTTAAGGGGAAATAGTATAAAAACCATCACTCTCAAAACTTACTAACAAGCAATACACCTGAAAACACAGAGTACAAATGGAATCATAAGGTACAAACGTTCTACTTATTTATTAAATATATATAGCTTACTTTCTTAGAACTGCAGTGGTGCTGCTGTGGTAGCATTGTCGCCTCACAGTAAGACGTTGTCCTGTTCGATTCTCAGCTAGAGCATCTTCTGTGTGGAGACATGCATGAACGGGCGTACCTTCGTTGAAGGTTGTGCGTCTGGGCCGGCAACTCACCACGTAAAAATCTACTGCCAATCATTAGCAGACTGGAGTTCCGCTGTGGCGACCCCTAACCGGGAAAAGTCGAAAGACACAACAACATGTAGCTTACTTTCTTCTATATTCTTTTTCTCTATTTCTCAATACTGCTCTCCTTTTTCTTTTCCTTCCTTTGTTTTGCATTTTTTTCCTTCTTTTTTTGCATAATAATATATACAGTTGCCAAGTACTTCAATATAAACAAACTCGTTTAAATACTTAAACATATACTGCAGTAATATAAACATCTTACAGCAAATATTTATTATGCAGGTTTTGCATTACATCACTGGTAACATATCACTGCTAGCCAGTACTTATTGATTTTTTTTCTTCTTTTTTCTATTCATTCACACTGTTCTATTAATTTCACAGACACAGTCAATAAATGACAATAGCCTTCAAATAACAGCTTCACACAGTATATAAATTATACACACTACTTTCATTTAAACGTATTACTATTAACACACAATACCCATCATATAAAGTTATAATAAAGTTTCTACACAAAGTATACATCTGTTGTGACCATACAAACATTCCACACAGACTTTTGGCTTTATAAAACAGTAAATAAATAGTGCTAATTTTATATTAAAACAACTATGTTAAAGTTGAGGGAAGTGGAAGGGGAAAGAGGGTTTTAAAATGTACAGATTTACTGTTCAAAAAGAAGTATTTTAAACATTTTACTGTATGATTTACTTAACTCTCTCTGCCTGTTTTTATTTTCCTTTTTGCTATGCATGAGAGCTATACAACATTTTGAGCACAATTTATTGTTTAAATTACCTTCGTGCTGCATTTTGCCACCGAAAATTCAAAAAGCTTGAAAAGAACTCTTGCTTGAGCCTAGAACACTTCCTGCTTGTTTGTAAACTGCTTACATCACTGTAGCAGTGCAAATAGAAATGCAGTGTGACCTTTGACCTCTCAGCACACTTAGATGATTTTATCTGAGGAGAATAAGGAAGTTAATGCCACAGAATTGCCGAGAATAAAAGGACTATTAAGAAATGAAAGAATTTGCTTTACATAAGTGCTAAATGCTGCACATTCAAAACCACAAATACTCAAACACAAACTGTAGAATGAAGAAATCCACCAATCTGCTAAATCTCTGCAACACACTCTTTTCATCCAACTGAATCATTGAACTTCCTCAGATAAAATTAATATAAAAACTTCAGTTTAAATAAACCTCTAAAAGGTTACATGACCTAAATATTACATATTTAAAGCAACAAAACTAATTTGGTTACAATCCATTAAACGTGTCATTAAAACATCTTAAAGCCAGCCAAATTATCCCACCAAAATACTTTCAATAAAAATATATTATTTACAATAAAAATATATATTATATATCTTCTTCTTCTTTCGGCTTTTCACTGTTAGGGGTCACCACAGCGGATCATCTGTCCGCTCATGATTGGCAGTGGAGTTTTACGGTGTTGAGTTTCCAGCCCAGCGCCCAACCTTCCACAGAAGGGATACACATGCACACACTCACACCTAGGGCCAATTTAGAGTGTCCAATCCACCTACTGCATGTCTTTGGGATGTGGGAGGAAACCGGAGCACCCGGGGGAAACCCACGCGACCACAGGGAGGACATGCAGACTCCGCACAGAAGGCACCCCAGCCGAGAATTGAACCAGAGAACCTCTTGCTGTGAGGTGACAATGCTAACTGCTGCACCACCGTGGCCGCCCTCAAAATATATACATATTAAATATATGCCTATGAAATTCAAAAAATGCACAAAACCAAATATTTGAAATATATTCTAGTAACAATATGTGCCCAATCTCACCACCACTTATTATTCATATATTTGAAAAAATCTAAACTATAGAAGGAACAAAAATAAATATATACATATATACTTATATATATGTGCTAAAATCATCTATCTAAGCTTTTAAATTTTAATAGGCACATAATAGAACATTTATCATTAAGCCCAGGATATGTATAGGCATTAAGTCTGATTTGCCAAATAAGTTCCAGCTTCTCTAGTAACAGAGAAAAAGGGCCACCCCAGAGATCATTCTTAACCTGGTCTATGACCTTAAACTTAAGTTTATGATGAGGGAAAGTAGATATATGCCTTTCTAAAGCATTTTCTTTCTTGTGCTTATTTATGCTGTACAAGTGTTCATACACTCTGTCCCTTAAGCTACGATCTGTCTTCCCAATATAAAATGTTGGACGGACTTGACATTTTGCCACATACACTACTGCCTTAGAATTGCAGTTAAATTTACATTTACTAGTTATTTGAAGGCCATTAATAACTGTACTAGTTCCTTGCTCCATTATGTTACAATAAGGACAATTACCACACTGAGTCATGCCTACTTTTGTAATAAAGGACTTTTTCTCATTCTCTAACAAGTTCTAAGTTTTAATCATCAGTGGTTACAATTGCTGCAAGTGATTGTGAAACATTACAACTTAATGTTAGAGGAACTTTTGGCTGTAATTGCAAGACTGGAAAATTAGTTTAAGGCTCACTTAGATTTTGAAAGATACAAGTACGACTACAATCATATCTTTCAAAGCATAGATCAACATTTGGCAAAAATTAAACAAACAAAAGTAAAAAAGTTGGATAGGGATCGTCTTCAGTATCAAACTGGTGTAGCATATCCACTCCCACCACCATCTCAAATATGGCTTCATAAACAGCAAATGAATCATTGCAAACCTGGTTCCACCAATGATGATGTCAACGTGTCTACATCTTCTTCTTTCTCCCCGCAGGGGAACATAAATGAGTCAAATAAATTATCGGAGAATCAGGAAGGAGAGAATTTAAAGAAAAGCGACAGAATCAGGGATCGCAATGGAAACTTTAATAATAAACAAGTAAATAATCAGCAGCAAATGACAGCGCAGTCTTCAAAGCAGAATTTTACCAGGGGCAAGCCGCGCAACTACTACAACAAGCAGAGGAAGAACAACAGGAGATAACCGCTGCCCGTTTGTCTGAAAAGGATCCATTTATTATTAAAAACAAAGAGATTTTTTATCTATAATTATTCTTCTTTCGAAGTTTTTGAGGACTTGGTCAACATTTTAGCTAAAGGTTTGCCATTTATTCCTACAAACAGAATGAATATAGCACAATCAATTTTTGACCTTAAAATGTTTGTCAGAAAGTTAAACTTGCATCAGCTATTAGGTACACAGAGTAGTAATGTTAATGAATTTAAAGTGCCTAGTTGTTTTAACCCACCACTACACAATTTGTTATCAATTTTTGAAAAAATGTGTGAGTTGGATTTTAGGAAATTGAGTAAATCACAGGCGAGACATGTATTTAATTTAAATAAGGAGGAAATGGATTTATTTAATTTATGTTCTGCAAATGTCCATGCCATGTAACTAGATAAAGGGGGCGGACTATTATTTATGGATATAAATCATTATGATAGCAAAATTCAAGCTATCTTGGATTCGAGTGCATATTTGGAAGCCTCCTTGAATGAATTAAATATTGCTAATCAGCGCATCAGAATTTACTTAAATGATTTATTTATAGAAGGTAGGATAGACATGCACACATACAATTATTTACAAGTGCTGTCACCAAGGACCCCATGTATGTTTGGAGTTCCTAAATTCCACAAAGATATAAAAGATCCCTTACTTAGACCAATTGTGGATGGGAGGGCTTCACCCACATATGCTTGCGCAAACGTCTTGGATTCCATTATGAAAAAGTATGCCACAACTGAGGAAGTAATCTCTAAGGACTCTTGGTCATTTTTGGACAAACTTAACAACTTAGAATATAGAACAGAATATAATTTTCTTACGATAGATGTTAGGGACCTTTATACTAGCATTCCCCATGAACAAGGTATAGAGTGGGCTAGTATGAGAATGTGACAGAAGGGTGCCCCTGAGCAAGAAATTTCTTTAGTAGTAGAGTTGCTGGACATTATATAAACTCACAATTTTATATTTTTCAATAATAAGTATTTCGTCCAAACTAAAGAGGTAGCGATGCTTTCCCCATGTGGTGCCAGTTACATGAACTTAGTAATGTCATTCTGGGAACATACATGTATTGTAGGCAATCAGGAGCTTCAGAATACTATTACATTTTATACATGATATTTGGGTGATATCTTTATGCTAATAGAAGGAAACAAAGATACAACAGACACTCTAGTAGAATGGTTAAACACCACATCTGAATTCTTCTATTTTACCCATGTTTTTAACAATCAGTCCATATCTTATTTGGACATGGAATTAAATAAAAACAGGGAACATAATTTGGAAGCTAGGATCTTTAGAAAACCTACATATTCTAACACCTTTTTGCACTGTACTAGTGCACATACCTTCCATCAGAAGCGCTCAGTAGTGAAGGGTCAAGAATGACTACTACCGAACATGACTTTTTTGATGAATGCCTTATTTTAAAAAGGATGTTCACACGAAGGGCGTATCCTGTAAAATTAATAGACAAATTAATAAAGGAAGTTAAATTGAAAAGAAGTACTGGTCAGTACAAGCCCATATTAAAACAGGAAAGGCAAATAGATAATTTTGGTAGTAACAATGACAGGAACATGGTTCCTCTAATACTTGAAGAAAAACATAAGGGGGTGAATTTCAATCTGGCATGTATCTTGACTTTTTCCTTGGATATTAAGACCATCAAAGGTGTTATCATCAAAAATTGGAACATATTTAAGGAAGACATGATTTTGGCATCTAAATTGGGTGATGCCCCGAATTTTGTTTTGAGAAAGGGTTTACATTTTAAGAACTTGTTAGAGAAGGAGAAAAAGTCTTTTATTACAAAAGTAGGCATGACTCAGTGTGGTAATTGTCCTTATTGTAACATAATGGAGCAAGGAACTACTATAGTTATTATTGGTCTTAAAATAACTAGTAAATGTAAATTTAACTGCAATTCTAAGGCAGTAGTGTATTTGGCAAAATATCAAGTCTGCCCATCATTTTATATTGGGAAGACAGATTGTAGATTAAGGGACAGAGTGTATGAACGCTTGTACAGCATAAATAAGCACAAGGAAGAAAATGCTTTAGCAAGGCATATATCTACTTTCCCTGATCATAAATTTAAGTTTAAGGTCATAGCCCAGGTTAAGAATGATCCCAGGTGTGGCCCTTTTTCTCTGCTACTAGAGAAACTGGAACTTATTTGGCAAATAAGACTTAATGCCTATACATGCCCTGGGCTTAATGATAAATGTTCTGTCATGTGCCTATTAAAATTAAAAAGTTTAGATAGATCATTTTGGCACATATATATAAGTCTATATGTATATATGTATTTCTGTTCCTTCTATAGTTTAGATTTTTTCAAATATATGAATAATAAGTGGTGGTGAGATTGGGCACATATTGTTACTAGAATATATTTCAAATATTTGGTTTTGTGCATTTTTTGAATTCCATAGGTATATATATATATATATATATATATATATATATATATATATATATATATATATATACATTTTTTTTTTATTGTAAATAATATATTTTTATTGAAAGTATTTTGGTGGGATATTTTGGCTGGCTTTAAGATGTTTTAATGACACATGTTTAATGGATTGTAACAAAATTAGTTTTGTTGCTTTAAATATGTAATATGTAGATCATGTGACCTTTTTAGAGGTTTATTTAAACTGAAGATTTTAAATTAGTTTTCTCTGAAGAAGTCCAACAATTCAGCTGGATGAAAAGTGCTTAATAATAAAAAATGCTGCACATTGTTATAGAAAATCTTTTTCTTAATGACAAATGATATTTTGACTTTGTTAAAATGCATATTCAGTGTTTTTATCACTTGTAATAATTCAGATATTTAAACAAGCATTTAATTGAAGTTTACAGATAGGTTTGCAGAAAGGCTTTTATGTGTTCAGTTTATGAAAATATTTAACATACAGAAATAATTTTTTTATTTGTCTGTTTTTCTCCTTTTCTTTTTATGACAATTATTGTGCTTTCTTCAGTTCAACTATCTTACCTATATCCCCAGTTTGATAAAAGTAAGATATGTATGATCTTAAAAGACCAATGTTCTTATTTATCTACAATCTGTAAAAAAATACCAGCTCTCATAAATTTACAGCGAGTGTTACTTACTAGTTTCTAGATACCTGTTTTGTTTTCTAGCTTTAATAACTAGCCTTTTTGAACATAGCTTATTCTAAGATATATATATATATATATATATATATATATATATATATATATATATATATATATATATGCATGCACAGGTCAGTAATCATGAACTTTTATATACATTTATAGCTCATTTGCATTGTTCTAGCTAGGTATACACAGGTATGGCCCTATATGACTAGCACACAACTACCCTTATAATATGCACCTAGATATGTGAACTCATTCCATTTTGTTGTGATAAACCTTGCACATGTATTGAGATATTTCTATTGCTGACAGCAATTTTGCAACCTGTTACATTGTGTTTGCATAACAGTATATAAGGGTCCGAGATATTCAAACCTACTTTACTTGTGTATCTATAGCATGTAATGTTCAACTGTTGCATATCACTGTGTTGTCTGTGCCATTTATACACATACATGTTTATAGTTGTCCCTAACACAATATGTACAGAAGTCAGGTATTAGTAATTTCTTCCCTTGTTCTTGCCAGGACTTTGCAATATCTGTTCTCATTAATTCACAGAGAGAGTTACTTACTAGTTTTTTTTGATAGCTATTGTGTTTTCTAGTTTAATAGATGTACATTTATGCATTACTTAAAGAAGACAAGATGTTTACATTACAATAAGATTATAGTCCCCCTAGTTACATTTTTCATACAAAGTAGGCTTTCATTCCATATGGTTGCATGATTTGTTTCACACACTCGCATGAGATGCCCCCTTTGTAAAGTCTGTGTTTCCTGTTTGTGCTAGCATGAGATTTTATCGGATACTTTAGTCACTTTTCACATCTCAAAACATAGTAAATGATCTGCTAACTCCACGGACTGCTAATAGACATAATTTTAGAGATTCATTCTTCTCAACATCATCCCGCTTTTCTAATGAAAGGAAATAGTAACATCATATAGATGCAGGCTATTGATCCAAGTATGGATTTACGTGATTTGCCTAATTTTTATGTTTATCTGATATCTTAATAGCTTTATTTAAAATTGTTGATAGTTCATTTTTTTATTAAATCTATCTGAAGAATTGTTTAGACTCATAGCTAAACATAAGCTACCTAAAGGCATTACTATTCTCCTACTCCTGTAATAATACACATAGGTCTTTTGTTTTAAAGTAACTCTCTGATTTGGTTGTACAAAGATAATTACTTCTAATATACATACTTACCACAAATAATCTATTAACTTTAATCTCACACATTTTGATATTTTACTATTCAAATCAGTAATAATTTTAAGGAGTAGCCTTTTATTTTTTTTTCTTCTTTTTTCTCACTTCTTATTACATTCTGTATGGTTATTGTAATGGTAGTAGCACAGAACAGACATAAATTACTGTTCTTAGATGGACGGAGGTGGTTTAGAGGAATTTCTCATTAAACCAGGAATTAAATATTCCATGTTTAAAATTGTAAATAGTTTTAAATGTTTTACAGTTATACTCAGTGTTCATTTTATGTTCATAACAGAATCTTTGCTATCTAAGACAATCTATAGGAATGTTTTCTTATAAATGTATGTCCTTAAATGTAAATGGACACAACAACCCTATAAAGAGAGGAGGCTTAACCAAATATTTGAAAACTAAGAAAGTAGATATTGCATTATTGCAAGAAACTCATATAACAGAAGACGGTTTGAATAGGATGTCTTTCAATGGCTACTATATACTTGCAGAATCTCATTTTCAGACCAAAAGGAGAAGCACCATGATATTGTGGAGGAAAATACTACCAGTACCTAAAAAAATCGACACTTATTCAGACAAAAATGGCATGTTCTGCTTAATTATTCTAGAAATAAATAAAAAGCTAATCACATTAGCCAACACTCATTGGATTCCCAGTATCAGTGCTGCAACAGCAAATAAATATCTTGATTTACTTGCAATCAAATCTAAAGGAGAAATAATATCTGCAGGTGATTTTAACTGTATTCTCTCCAGAAGTGACACTACTAAATGTGATAAGTTTAAGATGTCTGCACCAGTTAAAAGATTGAACAACTTCATCATTAATTCAAATATAAGAGAGATTTATGAAAAAATAGAACCCAAATCCTTAAAATACACACATTACTCATACAGATTTGGTACACAAGCTACCATTGATAAGGTATTAGTTACAGATTATTTATTCTCAAAAATTTATTAAGTTTTCATTAGATCCTGTTCAATGTCTGACCACAATGCTATTTTCTTTAAAATCAATATGAAATCTACTCATCTAGTATATTGGCAAAGAATACCAGCATACATTGTTAAGCTAACCAGGTTTAAGGAATGGTTACTGAAAGAAATTAAAATATTTCAAGACATAAATGACAATGATAGTATTTCTAAAGTTATTGTTTGGGATACACCGAAATCTTACATTTTTGTAAAATCAAAAACTAGTACCTAAACAAACGAAAGGAATGGGATAGTACGCTATTGAAAATACAATAAAAAATTGGTGAACTAAAAAGAAATCTGAATAATAAAGACATAAACACAAATACAGAACTGAAACAATTAAACCTTGATTACATGGACATTCTTAATCACAAAGTGGCAATAAATTTAGAAAGAATCAAATTATAGTCTTACTCTGTTAACCCAAGAAACATGCATAGATTAGCTGTGAAATCAAAAAAATTAACCAATGTCAAACATATAAGGGAAATTGTTGATGAAACTAAAAAATAAAACTAAAATTGTAACACATTTAGAAGAAATTCTTGAGACTTTCAGAAAACATCATGAAATAATAAATAACAGAAATCCAAATATTAACAACAATGTCCTAAAAGATAACTTCTTAAATGAGAACATAGGCAATAAACTATCAATAGAACATAATACCAAACTTCTCAAACCAATAACATTAAGTGAACTAAAAGAGAGGATTCAAAGCCTTAAGAACAATAAAGCCCCAGGATTAGATGGATTATAAAGTACTTACAGACGATACATTAAAGATACTTTTAGAAACTTTTGAGGAATTTAGAAAAAAGACAAACTCATTCCACTCCTGGAAATATGCCATGATTTCCCCTATCCTAAAACATTACAAAGACCCCAAAATAGTAACTTTGTATTTTCCCATTTCACTATTAAATGTAGTCTATAAACGTTTTACATCAGTATTAGCTAACAAATTAAATCAACTGATGCCTAGCATAATAGGTGAGGATCAAGCGGGCTTCATCCTAAATAGAAGAGTACAAGACAATGTTATCCAGCTCCTTTCCTTAGTAGATTATGCTAACAGGAAAAAAGAGCTATCAATTATTAGCCTAGACTTAAACAAGACCTTTGACTCTATAAATTAGTCTTATTTATTTAAAGTATTAGAAGTATATAACTTCTCCCCTGATTTTATTGATATAATTAACAGACTATATGTCAACTCAATATCATACATCAAAATTGGTGCTTTTTTATGAGGTCCGCTCAACATCCTAAAAGGTACTAAACAAGGTTGCCTGCTCTCCCCCTTATTATTTGCCCTATCAGTAGAACCTCTAGCTAACTACATAAGAGCAAATTCTAATATAAAGGGGTTTTCTGATAGTCCAAGCTACAATTCTAAAATACAATTTTTTGCGGACGATATGCTAACAGTTGAAATATATATTCTTCTATAGATCATATAACAAAATCTCTGCAAGTTTTTGAAGAGGTTTCAGGCCTAAGCCACACCAAAAACAGAAACATTACTAATAAATAAAAAAGTAGACACTTTACTAAGAAAACACAACAATTTTAATTGGGCAAATGACACCATTAAATATTTAGGAATATACATAAAGTCAAGCTGGAATAATACTTTAAAAAAAACTATAAATACTTACTATCCACAGTTAAGGAATGTTTAAATAGATGGAATAAAAATGCATTTTACGATAAAAGAAAGACTGTCATTAATAAAAATGATCATATTAACCAAAATGTTGCTCTATTTTCAAACTTTATTTGCCCCACCATCCAAAAAGCTAATGAAGCAACTAAACTCTATGTTAATAAATTTCCTATGGTTTCCTCAAAAGCGTAGAATCAGCCATGCTTGGTACTACAAAGGCTGGAAAGATGGGGGAATAACATTTCCAAATTTAGAACTTTATGCGGAATCAACTATACTTAATGTGATGGGTCAATGGTTAAACTCCAAATATAGTTCTAACTGGAAACATCTCATTGTAAGTATCTTATTATCTGACATTGATACAACTATTGACAATAATATATTCTCAGAAAATAAAAAAATCTTCTTTGTTATCGAAGACCATTTCTACAATACCAATAATAATAATAAAAAATTCTCTTTTCATTAATTATATATTAGATAATTTTAAAAAGATAATAAACAAAAATCATATGATAAAAAGCTTAATATTTTTATTATTTCCCATAGCATACACAAATACATGTCTGGACTCTTTCAATATATCTAAAATAAAAGTAATGGAAGAAAATGGTTTAGTTTTTAGTTTTCTGGCACCAGTTTCTATGCAATAAAAATATCAACAAACCATGTTCTCTTATGGCCAAGTATAACATAAAGCATAACAACTGGTTGAACATACAAATATTTAGACAATAAATAGTTAATGAATTTAAAATATGTCATATCACCAACACAACACCTATACCTAAAATACTTTCTCTTCTTTGTGAAAAAAACACTTTGCACGTTAATAATATTCTCTCGTGGTCAAGTATATATAAATCTTTAAGAACCAATGTGCAAATCCCAAAGGATTCCTTATAGAATTTCACAGAAAGAATAAACAAATCCATGTTTTCAGATAATGATAAAGAATTAGCACTTAAATCAATTAACAACACAGCATCATCTCCTTCTCAGAAAATCTTCACTTGGAAATACATCCATAGGAGCTTTATTACCCCATATAAGACAGACTTGATATAAAAAAATAATCTTAATAAATGTTGGAGATGTGAGGAAATACTTTGCGCAGATTGGGTACATATGTTTCTTACATGTAAAATAGTAACTCCATTTTGGATAGAGTTCAGAAATTTCATAAAAGCCTTATGGTCGGACAAGTGTAAGTATCTGACTCATTATTACAGCTCAATGCACATTGACATTATATCTGTTATGGACATTGTAAATAGTTATTGTTCCATGTTATGCTGTTTTTAAGACATGTATTGTGTATATTTGTATGTCATATTTCTTGTATTATTTTATTTCATGAAAATCAATAAAAAAATTATTTCAAAAAAAAAAAAGAAACTGAAACAAAATGGAAATTTGTTGGTCAGCATTTAATGACTGGCAAGAAGAATCTAAAAGTAAGGAAAAGGAATCTGCAGTTAGGAGTTTAAAATATAATTCAACTGGATTAAAAACACAGCTACGGACAGCTAATAGAATGGTCAACACATTACATAAATGTGCAGAAGACAAATACTGTGATACCTGGGGTCTTTATTCTTTGAAACTGTTATAAAAGCTAAAAGTAACCCAGTCACATTTGTCTGATAGTAACTGGCCTCTGATTCCTTCATCCCCCCTCCTCCTTATCACTGCTGTTTCCTATGAAGCAGACAGCCCTCTGTCTCTGGGACAACAAGTAGGGGAATTATTTGCAGCTCCCCCACTCGTTCCCCTGATACTTCCCAAATTACTTACAGTACTTCTGTCCAACCCCAAGGATCAGTTTACAATACTAGATTTTGACAGCAGTGCCAGCATCATACTGTTTCACATTCCAAGCAAATGTTAATGAAAATAGCAAATAAGGTTAGGCATTATATCAAAAACACAAGCAAGCATCTGGGATGAAACACACAGGCAAATTAAAATGGTTTAGCAATTAAAGTTCCCCTTCTAAGACAGATGCTCTAATGAAGTTTAAAATGTCAGTTACACAGTATCCGATAATGACTGACAGAGAGGAATACAGGTGGAACCCACTTTCTAAATAAAGCTTTGAGAGAGCATCAGATTCTGATTCATCCTCTGATACTGACAGCCCCATCACCAACACATCATCTGATACTCAGATTCACCCCCTGAGGGAGACATCTAATCCTGCAGCAGCCCAAGATGGTAACATCAAACCTAATTTAAGGCTAGTGCAGCTATAGACTGCAGCACATTTTTAAACTATTGTAGATTCTCACCCTCCCATTTCAGTACACAGCGAAATAGGCTAAGATTTTAGGACACGTAGTTACAAAACCCTACTATCAAAGACTTACAAGCAGTTTTAAAAGCTTCCACACTTTCAAATATTTTCAGAAAAATATGAGAAAAGTCATCTAAAGGAAATAATGATCCAAAACACAAAGATCATGGGTTTCTAATTGCAAGAGATAATTTACTGAAAGCAATTAATGCAACATGCCTCCAACACCTAAATGGGCAGGAATCAAGGCAATTGTACAGAGAGAGAGAGACAGAATGAATCTGTTGATGTGCAGTTCTAGTGCATGCTAGATGTGTTGAAAGCCTTTTCTGAACACACAGAACCTACAGAGGGAGCAGGAGCCAGTGGGCTGTCAGCAGCATTTGTAGAAGGTTTATTACTACCAATACAGGAATAGATTAAGATGTTTTGTCTCAATTAGGTTCATCGGTTCATAGGTGTTTACAAGGCTAACGACCACAAGGGCCTTTTATCCTGAATCTTTGACAAGTTATGACAGCCTTAATAATTGTAAGCATAGACCTGGGAGATGAACCATTTACAGGTTACCTGTTTGCATTAGAGTCACAGCTGCCAAACCAGGGATGAATTTCTGGTTTCCCATCCAGTTGTCCAAGTTGCACTTAAATTGGGTTAGGGAGGAACTCTGCTTCACATGGATGGGGAGCCTATTCCATATACGGGGTAGTCTCTGGGATACATACCTATCTCTCCAGCAGGTCCTATTTATATCACAGGCAATGTTTACGTCTTTAGAAGAGGTAATTCTGGTACTGTTTGTTTTGTGGAAATGCAGGAGGTCCATCAGAATGGGGCCTGACAATGTCCTGTATGCCAGTCATAGATCTCCCCTCAAAAGCCTGTAGGAATCAGAATACAAGGATAGGGCCTTGAGGTGGTCAGCATAGGACATATTATTTATGCCTTGTATTCTTTTAGTAAGGAACCTCTGTGGACATTCCAGTTGTTGGATATGCCTGGTTAGGTACATACCAAAGGGGGCACTGTACTCAATGACAGGTCTGATGAATGCCGAATACAGTGGAACAATGATTTCCTTGGACTTAGATGCCAAACCTTTACCTTTGTTTATAAGTTGTGCAACATAGAATGATTTCCTCACCACTGTAGACACGTAATGATCAAAGGCTAGATTACTGTCTATGTGTGTCCCTAAGCCCCCTGAGTACTGGATCAACTCTAAGGGGTGTGTTGTCAATATGATAGTTACCAGGGATGGATTACTTCAAAAAAGATACTATTATGCATTTCTTGGCATTTAGTTTTAGTCCATGGCTCTGACACCAGCTATTTGTCTGTGTTAGTCCCTCCTGGAAAACATTTGTGTCAGTGTGAGGTTTAATGACAGCTCCTAATTTGCAATCATCTGCAAATTTAGTCAACCAGAGACCACTGACATTGGCCTTGACTTCTGAGAAGTAAATGCCAAAAAGGAGCAGTCCAAGGGCTGATCCCTGAGGGACTCCACTTGTGACTTGCCCCTTTGTAGAGGTGAACTACCCAATTCTAACTTCCTGGGTCCTGTCTGTGAGTCAGCTGGCTATCCACCGGGTGACATATGGGTTTACACCTAACCTCTTGAGTTTGTCAACAATGCTTGAGTGGAGTATTGTGTCAAATGCATTGGCCAGGTCAAGGTAGGCAGTGTGAACAATTTTGCCCTCATCCATTGCTTTGGTGACCTTCTCAAAAAATCCCACCATGTTGAGTAGGCATGATCTGCCCTTGATGAAACCAAACTGGGTCGGGTCCAGTGTCTGGAGGTTTACTATATCTCTATTTATCATCTCCATGATAATTCTTTCCATGGCTTTACATACAAGACTAGTGAGACATATGGGTCTGTAGTTTCCAGGGTCAGTAGATGGCCCACCTTTGGGCAGAGGGATGACTGTTGCCTTTCTCCATTCATGAGGCATGAAGCCTGTTTGGAGGCTACAGTTTCGCTTAATTTAGGTATTCATGAAATTGTTAACCAAGCAAAATTTGTGGCAGTCAGTGTAGTCAGAGGAGAAAAATAACAACAAAAGAAATTAGTAGAAGTTCAGTCTTAACAATTTAACACTTATTCTCCAGGAAAGGGACAGGACAGGAGAAATCACAAAGGTAGAGGTAGAATTAAATCCTTCCCACAGCAAGCTCCAGGGAATATCTGTAAATTTTTTTGCCTTCCTGTTTCACCACAGACTCAACAGCAAGGGAAACACATTAGCCACTGCTTTAATTTTTGTAAGGGTGGACATTTGTTCAATGAGTGACCTTTCCTTCAACAAGCAGATCCATCTTTCTAACCAACCACTGTTATTTCCTTGTACAAAGGTGGTGCTTCCACTGACCCTAGGAACTATAGACCTATTAGCCTGGGTCTCCTTATTTGCAAAGCCATGGAGCAAATCATCATGGACCTTATCAACAAAAGTATAGATAATTTCCAAACACTTGACCCTACTCTATTTGGATTTGTCAAAGGGAGATCATGCCTGTTAAACATGGTGGACTTCTTCGAGAATCACCAAGGCCCTGGATGAGGGAAAATCTGTGCATACAGCCTATGTAGACTTAGCAAAGATGTTTGACACTATCCCCTTCTCAGGCATCATTGACAAACTCACCCAGCCATGTAGCAACCCTTATATCATTAGATGAGTCACTGACTGGTTCACTGATAGAATCCATATAGTCAAAATAGGGGAATCCACCTCCAGTAGCAGACCTGTAACCAGTGGTGTTCCACAGGGATCAGTCCTGGGACCTCTACTGTTTGAAATCTATTTTTCCAAAGTACAAGCAAAAACTAAAGGTATGTGGCTGACAACGTTAGCTGATGACTGCAAACTGTGAGTGGTCATAGAATCTACAAATGATGTCAACATCCTACAAATAGGTCTTACACAAACAAACGATGGGTGCCAAAGTCATGGCCTTAAACTCAATGCAAAAAAATGTATTATCACCCCTTTCATCAAGGGCAAGGTTCCTGCTAACTACCACATCAGTAACAACATCTTAAGTATGCACTCAGTGGTGAGAGACCTGGGCACACAGGTTGGCAGCAACCTTATCTTTGACGAGCACCTCTCCACACTGGTAAGAATGGCATTCTATATGGCTCATCTCATAAGTAAGGGCATTGCCTCAAGAAAAAAAGAAGTTATGACCTCCCTGTACTCTTCCCTCATCAGGCCAATAATTGAGTACAAGGCCCCTTTTGGTATGCACCTTTTGAAGCACTTGCATCAGTTGAAGGGACCCCAAACGTTCCTCACAAGGAAAATTCAAGGTCTTCAGCATCTGTCCTATATGGATAGTCTGAAATCACTGTCACTTTATTCTATTTCATTTAGACTGCTCAGATGTGATCTCTGCCTTGCATACAAGGCAATTTCCGACCCTGCTTTATTGGAAATGCTGCATCTCCGTAAGTCAAATTGTACATGGGTTACTCACTCTAAGGATCTTATCCTGATATGTGACTTTAATAGGACCTGCTGGAGGGACAGATTTGTCTCCCAGAGGTTACTACACCTTTGGAATACACTCCCACTTCATGTCAAACAGAGAACCTCATTGGCCTTCTTCAAGAGCAATCTGGATGATTGGATGCGTAATAGTAAATTCATACCAGGAGTTCCACCTGTGTCCCTCTTGGAGAGGGCCAATAGGTGCTGATCATGGAAATAAGAGTGGAACTTGGCTAGGCTTGTAATAGCCCTAGGGTCCTTAACATAGTAATGTCCTATGATCCTATGATCTTATAAACTAGTCAGCCAAATGTTCAAGCACCACAGCAAGCAGAGAGACACCCTCCCACTTGGAGTACTGCTCGGCAGCTGCCAGCATGACAGCAAGGTCATTGAACAGCTAGAACCTATGAACCTATGAAAAGGAGACACAATTATTTCCTTTGGTACCTGTGGACCAGGAAAGTCCCTTTGTTAATGCTGCAGTAAGCAGTTCTACTCTTCCCTTTCTTGCTGATGCAGGAGTAACTCAATTTATGATTATTTCATCACATACAGAACATCTCCCACTATCCATGAAATCCGCTCATGATGTGGGGGTGTCTGTAGTTCCTTTGAATTATCTGAGACAAAACCTATTCCCATTCAGACAGGTCCATTAAAAGAGCAACATGCTTTTATTGTTGGAAATACTATCTTTTTAAATCTGTTAAGTATAGTATTACTATGCAAATGGTGATGCACAATATTTTGACCTCGAGACAGAATATTTTTAGAAATTCCAAATGAAGCTTCT
Source organism: Protopterus annectens (assembly GCF_019279795.1). Taxonomy (NCBI): domain Eukaryota; kingdom Metazoa; phylum Chordata; order Ceratodontiformes; family Protopteridae; genus Protopterus; species Protopterus annectens. The sequence goes on along the minus strand of NC_056726.1, from coordinate 557,074,950 downwards.
CCTTTGGGTCTGTATTCAGCTGATATTTGTGTAGACAAAGATATGCTCTTCACAGTACATAAATCAGAACAGACCTTCCATATAGCTGATCTGGAGGTACTGAAAACCATTCCTCCACAGCTGTGGACTACCCATGATAATGAGGTAGGACTCATAAAAGATGTTCTATTCCACAAACAGCTGCCACTTTTTCGATGATAGATATTTCCTCTGTCCTCTCCTCTATTCCTGTATACCAAGATAGTATTTGTTTGCCTTTACATACAAAGGATAACAAATACACATGGCAAGACTACATCAAGGATATGAAGGCTCACCTAATCTTTTCTCTATAAAATTCATTTTCTGTGTTAGTCTACCTTAATACATTATGTAGATGATCTGCTTCTAGCTTTTGATTGCCACTCTAGCTGTAGACAAAACACTACTTTTCTCTTAACAAAACCAGCTGAACTACAATGTGAGGTTAATAAAGCAAAACTGCAGTTGTGGGAACCATAAGCCCAATATTTAGGATATCTTGTTTTGGAAGTCTCTAGGCAGATTTTACCTCAATGCATTACAGCTATTGAAGTTATACCATGTCCTACTATATTAAAACAGTTATGGGCCTTTGTTGCAGTGATAGGTTACTGTTGACAATGGATTTCTAATCATGCACAGCTAATAAAACTATTAGAATTATTAAAGATATTCTGAGCCCTTACCCTGGCAGAAACATCATGAGCAAGCCTTTGTTTTGCTAAAAACTCTACTTTCTAACCCTCATACTCTTGTGTTACCTGATTACTCAAATGTTTTTTTTATTTTGTTGTGCAAGAAATAAAGTAGCATAAGGATTATTAGCACAATGTAGGAATGATGGTTTTAGATATGTTGCTTATTTAGTACAAATGCAGCAAAAGATTACCTAGTCTCCCACTTAAGTGGGTTCTTTGCAATAAAGGAGATTATTCTACTCTTGTGAACCATGTTGCATGAAGTTATTTTGTACCATAACAAATGTATTTGTGTGCGTGGGGGGGGGGGGGTCAGTGGTTTTCTACTGTATGGTTCCGACATCAGAACATTGTATTAAATTACTGGGCCAGTATTTCTTTATTTGCTCATCTATTTGATGGCAAGCAGAGATCAATTCACTATGTACTCCACAAATGCTACTCCAATCGCTCCAGTGGCACAGGCTAAGCTATTTGGAATAACCATAGGCTCCCACCTAAAATTTGATAGGCATCTCAACTTAACTATTAAAAAAGTACATGCCAAACTGGGATCACTCTACCGTATCAAACCATTTCTTACCAACAACACAAGATCAGCAATTGCTCGCTCCCAACTTCTATCCACCTTACGCTATGCATCTCCCATTCTGACTAACCTCAAAAAAACTGAACTAAGCAAAATAGAAGCCTGCTATAACAGAATTGCCCACTTTGCTGCAAATTGCTCATATAGAACTCATCACTGTACTGCTTTGAGACAGCTCCACTGGCTTGAACTGCCCAACCTCCTAACCTACAATCAGCTATACCTCTGTCATTCAAACTATTGCCTCCCCAATGTGTCCTGCCCTCAAAAACCTAGTACAACATAATTCAGCCAAAACGCCTCTTAGATCATCAAGCAAACTACTACTAGAAGTCACTAACAGCTACAATGGCTTTGGAGATGCACTATATAGTAGTTCAGTGGCTAAAAAATGGAACTATGTCCCCACTAGCATTCAAAACACATTGTCCAAAGCCTCCTTTAAAGACCTCATCAGGCAACATCTCAAGCAAAGTTGGCAGTGCCATGATTGCTCCCCAGGCTAGTGAAAGCAGATAAGGTACACATACTAAACCTAGAGTACTTGATAATAGTTTTCAGTCTTACTCACAGGCACTGGCTAATCTACAGTGTATGTACTGTACCTGTGTACTATGTATGTATTCTACCTATGTTCCAAATTTCAGCTGTACACCACAAATCTATTAATTACCTTTATTTTTAAATTAATATTTTTTTGTTTGTTCTCTCCACTGTAACTGTTGATGTGCTGCATACCACTGCAAAAACGTGTCTTTTGTAATTTGTGTGTATACTGATCATGTCTAAATAACTAAATGTATCTGTAATTTTTCTATGTGGAGCTTTTCTCCCTGGGCCTGTGCTGAAAAAGGGCCTTTTCAGCTCAGTCAAACACCCCCGGTTAACAAATGTAAAATAAATAAATAAATAAAATCTGAGGTATACATTGGTATTCCTATAGTTGTGATTGTAGGTGCATCTCTATGTGCGTGTGTGTTTGGGTGTGTATTCACAAGCATGAATGTATGCAGTTGGTTCTACTGTATCATTCTGACAGAAGAGAACTGAAATAAATTCCTGGGCCATTTGTGTATGTATTCATCTATTTGATGGCAAGCAGAGATCAGTGGTGCACACAGGTAGCAGTGATTTGTGGACACATCTGCATGGGCAACTGTGTGTGCGTGTGTGCGTGTGTGCGTGTGTGCGTGTGTGTGTGTGTGTGTGTGTGTGTGTGTGTGTGTGTGTGTGTGTGTGTGTGTGTGTGTGTGTGTGTGTGTGCATGCGTGTGTGTGTGTGTGTGTGTGTGTTATATATTATTCTGGTCAATTGTTATTGTTTTTTATTTTATTGCAATCTGATATCTGAGGTGTATGCAGTCAATAAATGCAGCTTTAATTGCTGAGTATGGGGGCCATTGGTGAATACAGATGACTAACCCGGCCATCATTTGTTCAAGTTGAATAGTCATTCTAAATAGTCATTATTCTGGGTTTGCAAAATTAGTTTGTATTTGTGTGAAGTCAATTGGATTACTTTACACTGTAACTTTTTTTTTAACCGGATGTTTGATGTGTAAATAGTCTATAAATGGGGCTGTAGCTGATGGATATGGAGGCTGTCGGTGAAGAAACTTAGTGTATTTCAATGTGTTGGAGGGAGATATCTGTGTATCTGAAAGTAACAAGTTGGCCAAAGATTTTTTCACTGTCTATCACAAACATCATTCGATGTGCACATTAAGTGACAGTGGCACTAGGGGCAGGATGTGTATGATAGCAACTTATCACTGGTGCACTGATGCAGTAAAGGAGCATTGCCATCTCATAGCACTTGGTTCTGTGGTTCAGTTCTTGACTTTGATTTCTTCTGTGTGGAGTTGCATGTCCTCCCTGTTTCTATGTAGGTTTTATGGAGGTGCTGTGTTTTCCTCATCCAAGCCCTCAGGTGTATTATGTATGTGTACAGCTATTCGTGCTTTTACTTTCATGAGATTCTAACACCAGCAAGGTATGGAGACAGGCAATATTCCATTAGAGGATTTATATATCATTACAAGTATCTGTCAATTTAGTTTATTGGGAACTACTATAGCAGTAGTTTTGAATATGAAGCTTTTCACATTACTTTTTTTCTTTAAAAGCACAAATAAGTCTGAAATTCTTTCTTTATTCATGATTTTTGCTCAGGCGATCATTAGATCAAAAGATTGCTAAGTAAAAGCTCTTAAAATGCACCTCAGAGCATCTAGAACCCTGTGACTTCTGGGGCTGGCCCCTAGGTCCTCAGCTTAATTTAGTTACTTCATCCACACTTATTTTATTGGAGCCTTGGCCAGTTAGGCTTTGTTAAAAGGATAGAGAAAAAAGCTAAAAAGTAAGTCAAAATGTGAAAAACAATAAAGAAGTAATCAGTGTGAATGGTATGGGGCCAGGTTGTGGGGAAACAGGAGAGGGGGACCCCTTTGTCTTGGGTTTCATTTCCATATAAGGTTGGGCTTGTTGACTGCAGTCAGATATATGATGTGTATATAATCCATTATGTGGCTATAAAGAGTAGGTACTGAATACATCTGTGAGCAAAACGTACACTCCCCATCGGTTATTTGATCAGAGATAATGGTCCTTGACCTGTCATAATTGAGCTCCACCACATTCCAGTTAACCCCACCCATTCAGTTGCTTCCTTCAGCCCACCCCCTTGGCTTTGAAGCCATAAGCCATCAATGGCTTGATGTCCTCACCAAATTACTTAGAAGGAAAATACTGATGTGTACTCAGTGATGGATCCTTCAGCCATTGCCACAGTACTGTATTTGGGCATTTCTCAAATTTGCAGTGGAAGAACAGAGATTTAACTTGCCAAAGGGGCAAAAACAGCATGGACATTAGTGACTGACTACATCTAGAGATAATGTGCATAGGCTGGTTGCATATATCTAAAATGAACCTGATTCTGCAGAACATCCTAGAGTTTGTATCATATTTTTGCTTGTCTCTCATATAATTTTTGATTTTTGAGGTACAATACTGGGGATTACAGCCAGTTAATAATGTCAGACATTAGAGTTTCATACTTTTAATTGTCGAGAAAATACAAGTCAATGCAAAACCTGATATTCTATTAAGTATTTAAGTGAATTAAAGTAACAGAGTAAAACATTACCCCAAATTTTGGACCTTTGTGCCAGCATTATTTTTGGTTTTGTCCAGAATTCTTGTGCAAAGAAATTAAGAGGTAAGCTGGATGGGTAGTAGCTACATATTTTTCTACAAAGTCTGATGTACAAGCCTGTGTTCCTGTTTATTTATGGGTAAAGTTGTTCCCTTCATTTTTTGTACTATCCCTTTTCATTTTTTAGCCCTACTGAGGTCATCGGGGGGGGGGGCTGTAGTCACCCTTGTTAGGCATGTTGGGGTGAAGTTCCTGCATGAACTCCTATTAACTGAAAGAATACTCATTAGTCTACTAAGGATGTTTTCTGCATACATGGATTTAGGACTGCAGTTTTTGAATAATGTTGAATTAAGTTAGTAGTGAGGTGTTGATGTATGCAGGGAGCTTGAGCAGTGTAGTTATAGTTAAAATGCCTTATGTGGTATTTGCTGCATTCGATGATCTGTTAGTTTTCAGGCATTGTGATACTGATTAATGTAGATAGAAAATAGTATGCTGGTACAAGAATGTTACTCTTATGCCCCACATTTTCTCTCTTTGCAGATTTCTACAGGACAATGTGAAGCATGAAAATTGTTGTACAGAGATGGTCTAGGAATAGTACTAGGCCATCTTGTATTGTTTGTGGAATTGAATACCTCATTGCTAAGTACCCCATTCCTTATGGAATTTCCAACTCCCAGATGTCTCCAGAAAAGTTCTATTTAAACAAGTTATCAACCCCTATCTTGGAGGTATATGGTTGGTTGAGGGGGAGCTAAGTTATTTGAGATCCTTTGATTATAAAGGAGGGATATAAATTTTCCATTATTTCGGTGTTTAACTTTGTTTGCTGGGGCAGTTTTTTGAGAATGGGTGGACAGGAGTGGATTTTTGAATATGACCAGTGAGTAAAAATATGGTTGTGCTGATGTATGGCTGTGTTGATACTTTTGTACTCTGTTCTAGGATCTTTGATAAAGTCAGAGAATTATCACATAAGATACAAACAATCTAATTTTTTTTGCCTTTAAATTTTAATAGGCTCTGGATCCTTATGAAAATGGAGAGTGTATGGATGCTTATTAGAGAAGCTTCTTCAGATTGATTTGCTTGCGGGAAACTTACATCTTTCTTTGGGAACATGCAAGATTAAACAGGCAGAATACCTTCTAGAAGCACATGTTTTCCTCATCTCAGGTAAGCAGAGAGGATTGTGTTTCTGTTATAGTCATTGGTATCCTGCAAGACAGCTGCCTCAGAGGAATGACGTGAGCAAGGTGGCATGGATTAAGATTAGCTTTAATATTTAAATATGTAATTCCTCTGAGAATTATTGGATAAAATTTCATGTCACCTTTAAATAAAACTCTCCCTGGGATTCATGAAAGCTCTGTGCAAGAATAAGTCTATTCTTGCATGGAGTGGATCGTGCCCATGCAGCACATCAGTGCACCCTGCATATTCATGAAGGCACGCTGCTGTATAATCTGCACGGGCACAACCCATGAATGAGTGCAAGGGGTGTGTCTGAGCAGTGCTCACACAGTAAACACATCCCCTGCACTCAGGAAGTGCCATACAGCACTTTGAAAACAAAAACAGTGTCTGTGGACACTATTAGCATACTTCCTAACTGAACAGGTATTCACAGAATGTCCAGATTTGTGCCTCATATGTTAGGTGTGTTCCTCCTACTGTTCTGGCAAAGAGCTGAGGATCGAAGTCATTAAATAATGATAAACATTTAAGTGTAAGACTCCACATCCTTCAAATAAGTCATGCTAATGCAAAACCTATTATTCTATCAACTTTCTAAGTTTGTAAGAGCAATATTTAAAATCTGTCCTTCTTTGTCCCCCCATCATGTTAGGCTTTGTCTAGATTTTATGCTCTAAGAGGTGGAGAGGTATGACTGTTAGCTATGTGCTTATCCCTCAACTAAGAAAAATAAAACAAATATTTATATTTTTCCCCTCCCCACTAAAGTGTAAGTGTAGCTGAGCAGGTGTGTGCATAGTGCAGCTGTGTTCAGCATAGCTTAAACATCCAAAGGAGCTAAATAGAAATATACAGCCAAGACAAACAGCAGAGATAAAAGTGCCTCAGGGAGCAAAACTCCAACCAAATAACAATGAAGAAGCACCAACAGCCATAACAAGTGGTCAAACGCCAAAAGATTTATTGTCTAACATAAACACAGCTCACAAATAATCCACATTAAATGCTTAAATATACAGCCAAAGTTGCCAAAGTGAGGTAGCGCTGCGGTTAGAGCTTTTGCTTAGCATGCAGTCATTCACGGTTTGAGCTCCAATGCAGTCCATTCGTTTTTATATGTGAAAGCAGCACTAAAATATCTTGTTTTATAAATAGGTAGTAGATAATATATATTTGTTAACCAGGGTAGTGTAGCAGGTCCACATGTGAGATGTCAGTGTAGTACAGATGTGAAACCTCCACATAAACACAAGTGTCCCATACAGTATAGCCACAGAAGAATATAATGTCATGAAAGCACATAGGGGGATGTTATGGAAGGTAAACATACATATCATAAGATGTCATTAATAAGGAATCAACCTCACAATCCTGATAGTCCATAAAATGAAAGCTGAACAATGCAAAATTTTGCTCTGCTATGCTTAGCCAGTGTAAGCATTGCTTATATCTAAATGTTAGCAATAATTAGTGTAGCTAAGTGGATTTGCACACTGGTAAGCAGTGCTTAAAATGTACCCCTTTGAGCAATGCTTATCTTAGCTGATTTGCACATCTCTTAGCTTAGCTCAGCATATTCAAAATTGTCCAATCATGGCAAAGGGTGGGAATCCAGCCCTATTTAAACCCTGCAGGTGGGAATACAGCCATAACTGGTTCTAGCTGATCACTGCAGGCACTATGGCTGGAGTTGGTGAAGGTGTGCGCTTTCAGGTACAATGATAGGGCATTCTGGAGTCCAGGGTCATGGTTGGACTCCTCATAGAAGACCATGAAGTGAGACAGCAAGACCAGTACCAGGGCTCACAATACAAAGTGGAGGCCTGGGACCATCTCGCACGTGACCTCACCAGTGCTACTGGTATCCTTCAGACTGGTGAGCAGGTCTGGCACCATTATGCTGACCTGAAGCATAGGAAGAGGGACCTCTTGGACCAGTGGATCCAAGACGCTCAGGTGCAGAATGCCCCAGTAGTGTGTAAGTATCAGTATCAATTATTGTGTATCAAAGTCCAGCCTAAGTATGAGATGGATAGGTATGCATAAATGTTTCTCTATCTCCTGTACAGCTGCAGATGAGAGGGCTGTGAACATGGATGCCCACACCAGTAGGCTGCTAAGGCTGCGCCGTGAGGCTGGTGAGTACAAATCTAGTTTGCAGTAGTCCAGGCAAATAAATAGAAAGGAGTAGAATGTCACCTGCCAGTAGTTAGAAATGTGTATTGTTTGTACTGAATAAATGAAACATTAGCAGAGTAATAGTGACGTACAGGATATATATCAGTAAAAGTGTCAGTATCTGTCAATAAAACTCAAAACCCCAAACTGTTGTGTTTACTTTGCTATGTGGTAGTATGAACCTAAATGTGTACAGGTTCTGCACAGAAACTATGGCTCCGACAGCATTAATTAATTGAAGCTCATCTGACAAAGATTGTGGAGTTGTAAAACAGATTAACTATAAGAAATGTTCTATGCACCAAGAGCTCATCCCTGAATAGTAATGTTGTGTTAACCATTGTTTTCCATACTGTAATATGTCAAGGTATGAATACACAGTATAAGAACTATCTGCTATGCATGAATGTCAGAATTACAAAGCAGATTGTCCAAACAAGAGAGTATTATGCAGAAAACAATCAAGAATGAATTAGCAGTCCCTCAGTAGCTCATTGTGCTGAAACACAGTCTTGTTGTACATTTTTGCACAAATAGGCACAGTTCAAATCCTGGGAGAGGTATTAAGCTGTATGCATACTCTCACCCAATAATATTAGAATATATATAGAAACAGTCAGGTATTGTTAACAGACATTTCCTCCACAGGTCCGCCAGGTAAGAAAAGGTATAAATGAACTGTAAGAAGACTGTAATTATACACGGTGTTGTACAACACCCACTGTCCAATCCCAAGGCTGCAAATGACAGCAAGATAAGTACATACACCAAGTAGTCTCCTCCAAGAAATGTCACTCAAGTGTCATGCTGTCACAGCTAGTGGTCACTGCCGCCAAGACCAAGGGTGACTTATAGAAATCAAGGCAGAGTATGTCAGTAACACACACACACACACACACACACACACACACACACACACACACACACACACACACACACACACACACACTATGAGTGCACATATGTAACCTTGACTATGTGAATATGGGTAGAAACAGTCAGGTAGTGTTAGAAATTTACTCCACAGGTCTGCAGGTAAGAAAAGGTATACATTAGCTGTAAGAAGGTTGTAATTATACACTGTGTACAATCATACCACTGCCCAACCCAATGCCATAGGTCAATGTAAAGTGAGGTAATACCTGGAGAGTAATGTTTACAGCAATGATCATTAAAGTTGTGAGCAATTGAAGCCTATACAGTTGTTAATTGACATCTCTCTCTCTCTCTCTCTCTCTCTCTCTCTCTCCCCCACTCCATCTGCACCAATAATCTAAACACATAAATCAATGGGTATGTTTCTCACCAAACCTTCTGTTGCGACATGTGTCCTATTGTTCTACAAATATTTAAACATTTGATTATTAATGTTCCCTGTTCAAATACTATCATTGGTAGCCTGTTGCTATCAATGTAATCTGCATGCCGTTATAATGCCCACTGTGGTTCCATATATGCATGTGTTCTGTTTGCTATGCAACTGTTTCAAATCTGTTGTTTTGGGTTAATGGGAACACCCATGCATGCTATTATAACTAATCCTGGAAGGTGTTGTTCATGACTAACCAACATATTTTGTAAAACCTCAGCACCATAGCACGCTTGTGAAGGCCAATCCCAGTGGATCCACCTGTCCCACCTCAATTGGCTGTGGCACTGGGCCCAGGCATGTCTGAGACCCAACCTGGGACCTCCTCATCTACTACCTCTGGTGATGGGACCTGTCCCTTCCCCTGGGATCAGGTGCGGAAAGGACACTGTCACCCTTTGTCAGGTCAAGGGATTGGTGCATAGCGAGCTTCAAATGGAGTTCAGAGATCAGCTACGGCAGCTTGAGGGCCACGTCATGCATCTTGAGTGTCAGCCTGCCACTCTTACTCAGCCCCCAGCACAGACACCTTTGGGGCCGTGAAGGTGCAGTCACCACTGCACCTTCACAGCCACCTTTGGGGCCATGAAGGTGCAGTGGTGACTGTCCATGAGTGGGGACCTCAGTCCCACAGTATCCATTTGGGAGCTCATGGGTGTCCGATTCCCAACCACCCTCCCCATCCAAGGTTTTTATTTACCCCCCACATGTGTCATATACTGCCCCTGTCTGCTGTCTTGTCTGTCTTGTCTGTCTTCCTACAGAACTTACCTCCCCAAATATACCTACAATCCTTCCCCAACATTCCACTCTCACCATATTAAAAAAAAAAAAAAAGAGCAATATGGTCTCGCTCAAAAAAAATGCTCCCCCATCACATTTATTTATTTATTTATTTACATTTGTTTACCAGTAAATTCTGACTGGATGCAAGTCCTTTTTCAGCGGATGCCCGGGGTGAAAAGCTCCACATTATGTACATGATAAACAGAGATACAAAATTGCAGCAATAGTAAACAACATTACAGATTGTTGGCTTTAATACAATAACAAGATAGTGATTATCAATAGTATATACAGATGTTACAAGTTAAGATAGTTTCTTGTTGTTTATAATATTAGTCACAAAGTTGTCAGACAAGATGTTAAAGTATGTAAAGACAACTAGCTATTTCTGACTGTAGTTAGTAGTGGCAGTAGTATAGTTGAGTTAAGAGTCTAGGTGGGGGGGGTAAGGGAGGGGGTGTTAGTCTGGATTAGAACAAGGACAAAACCAGTGCAAATTTAAGTTGAATTTGCGTGCAGTCTTGAAAAGGCTGCTGGAAGGTAGAATAGTTATAGAGGGTGGAAGATTGTTCCAAAGTTTAGATATGGTACATGAAAATATGGCTTCTCCTGCTGAGCTTTTGGGTTTGATAACAGTGAGTTGATTTTTGTTGCTTGATCTTTGGGGCCTAGTGGGGTGATTAGATTGGAGAAGGGTTTGAAGGGAAGGGATGTTAAGGGGGTGGTTATTAAATTTATAAGTGAGGGTGAGTTGATTAAAGAGAAGGAGTTGTGGGAGTTCTAGCCAGATTAGTTCTTTAAGGGAGATACAATGATGGCTGCGGTAGGAGGTTCCAGTGGCAAATTTAGTAATTTTGTTGTAACAAGCATCCAGCTTGTGTAGGTCTGTCTGCTTAAGGTTGGTAAGTATGGGGGATGCATCGAGTAGGGTGAGGATTAGCTGGGAATTGGCTATGGAGATTCTAGCCACCTTGATTAGGAATTGTCGGTTTCGATATAATGCACCAAGTTTCTTGTGAACTTTTTTTTATTGTGAGAGATATGTGGGTGTCAAATCTAAGTTTGTTGTCTATTTCCACACCAAGTAAGTTTGTGTGTTATGATGGAGAGATGATGGTATTGTCTTTGGCAAGAATGTTGAAGTGGGGGTTGTTTTGGGTGGCTTTGGAAGGTTGGAACAGGAGAAGTTTTGTCGTACTTGGGTTGAGTAGGAGCTGAGCATTGGATAGTCAGCTTTCTACAGAAGAGAGTGATTCCTGTGTGATTTGTTGTAGTTCTGGTAGAGTGGGGGCAGAGCAGATGAGAGTAGAGTCATCTGCGTACTGTATAAGAGATGCTTGTGTAGTGGCAGTATGTAGATTGTTACTGAAAAGTGAGAATAGCAGAGGGTCAAGGATAGACTCTTGGGGAACTCCAAGAGTAACTGGGAGGTGAGGTGATATGTTATCATCCCAGATTACTGATTGCTGGCTCCTGTGTAGATAGCTGTGGAACCAGTTGCAGGCTGGTTGTGAGAAGGAGAGGTTGGGGAGAGTAGAGAGTAGTAGCTCATGAGATACCATATCAAAGGCCTTTGAGAGATCTAGAAATACGGCAGTAGAGAAGAGGCCATTGTTTTTGTGATGAAGTATAGTGTTGGTGAAGGAGAGCAGAGCGGAGGTAGTGCTGTGATATGGCCTGAAACCATGTTGGGTTTTGGAGAGGAGATTATTAGCTAGGAGGTAGTTGGAGACCTGGGTGTTGATACATTTTTCAAGTATCTTGGAGAGAGGGGAGAGGATAGCAATGGGGCTTTAATTAGAGAGGTCAGTGGAGGGGGTGTCTTTGTGGAGGAGAATGATGTGGGATATTTTCCATATCGAGGGAACATAGCCTTCTGTTATGGAACGGATGATTTGAATTGAAGTTGGGTAGGCTAGTGTATCAGATGCAGTTTTCAAGTATTCAGAGGGGATGTTATCAGCTGCGAGTTTGGTGGGTTTAAGTTTTGACAATAGTCTTTTTATGTTGGAGGTACTGAGGTGAAGAAAAAAAGAGGAGTGGGGAGTTTAGGATTAGGAGTTGGGGGGGCTGTTGTATGGAAGTGTTGTTTGTTTAGAGATGTTACAGTTTCAGTGAAGTGTTTGTTGAAGGATTCAGCAATACTGCTGGAGGAGGGGGGAATGGACGGCTGGGGGGTATCAACCTTCCCTGGGTGGAGGATATTGTTAATAGTGGACCAGAATTGCTTAGGGTTGTGGCTGGTAGAGTTTAGGGTGGATGTATAGTAGAGGGATTTGTCTAATTTTATATGCTGTTTGGCTGTTCAGAAGGATGTGAGTTCTGAAACTGAAATGTATGTCATCATTTACTGACAGCAATCCTCACATTATCACAGTGATTTACCACAGAAATGAAAATAATGATTCTGTGGAACAGACCAGAAATATGAGCAATAAACCTGGACAGTCTGAAACAATCTGGCATGTTGAGAGGTATGCTCAGAACCCCTTATGCAACAAATCTGGATCAAGCCTAACAAAGGGGGGGGGGGTAAAGCCATGAAACTGGGAACATATCCGAAATACTGGAGTAGATAAGGTGACACAGTTGATGCAGTAACACCCTCCTGTTTATTGTAACTTATATTGAATGGAATAGCCCAAGTCCAAAACCAAATTACTCCCCAATAGTTACTGATATAAATCTTCACATCATACCACTGATGTGTCAGAAATGCACAACATGTATGGCAGCCAGGCAACAGTACATCTGATAAATATCTAGACATAACGTCACCGTAGGGAAACTACACTGAGCTGCTAGGCATGTCACCACGCACTGTCTAAACTGCAGACAGACTGACACAACACAAACCCAATTTTGCTATGGGGAAATACACATGTAATTGAAAATACATCAGGCACAACAGGGATGTAACAGCACTGACAAACAGACACCAGTGTGAAAGTGCATACCCATAACTAATCTCACCACATTCAAAGTGACATACTGGTAAGTCACATGAACAGTAGAGTATATGGACTGTGTGAAAAAAATCATCAGCATGTTTGCCACTCAAACACTACCCCTACATATACTGGCCCAATTCACAGTCTAGTCTGAAGCCTGATTGTGGTATGGTACATGTGTTAGTCTGCCCCTACAAACATATACAGCTGACAGAGCACCAGAAATTGGAGCAGCATGCAAAGTCAGATAGAAAGGGACCCATAACACTTACATCTACCCCCTCCCTACACAGGACAAATAACACATTCACAATACACTGCAACACAATCCTGACAGTCTGTCACCAATTGCTAGAAATACACAGTCCTCTCAACTGTATACAGTCCCACAGAATGTACAGGCTTTGTCCTCATATATAAAGCCTCCTACACATAACATGTCTGGCAGGCTGATACATCAATGGGATGATACCAGGAATGAAGTCACTATATAATGATATACTATACCTATCCACCTCTAACTGCATGACATCTGGACAAAGCCTGACATACTTGTGTGGGGGGGGGGGGGGGCAGAGGACCAAACACAGGGGCATTGTTGACATATTGCTGTTATAAACTGAGAAAGTTGCTGGTGTGACAGGGTTGTTGTAACATATCTGTTCTGAGGGATATGAAGTCAGAAACACACATGAATGTTACCATTTACAGACTGCATTCCTCAGAGTATGCTACTGAATTTCCAAGGGTAAAAAATGTGTCAGTAAAACACCAAATATGAGAGTCCAAACTCTAGCCAGTCTGCAGATAGCCCTACAGTTGACAGTTCTGTCAAACACATAACACTATCAGACGTAAATTCATGCAGAGCAGCCATAGCCACACAAACTCTGTCAAACTAGCATTACTTCAACTGTATAACAGCAATACTTACATTCTGTCCCTATGTCTGGAACATTCTCCCCCAGTTTGTTGGGCTGTCACACGCCTCCATGAAGTCGCCCTCACAGGCAAGGCAAAGGGGCAATGCCTACATGAAGTGCTCAGTTATAGGAATGTGTTTCCATGGTATTGGGTATGGGAATGATACCACAGCTGCTCTACATGCAATTAGCAAGTGGGGGACTCCAATTGGTGCACAGGCCATCAACTGCTCATAAGCATTACCTACAAAAGGCAAGCTGCTGCCTATACAAAACAGATGTATACCCTACATCTGTCTCAGAGAGAGAGAGAGCGAGAGAGAGAGAGAAACAGACAGACAGACACACACACACAATGAAACGGATGAATTATGCCAACTAAACAAAAAAAAAAAAAAAGCACAGGTATATCAAACAATTAAGCATGTAATCGAATGTAGTAGGGGGTATGTAAACATGGAAAATAGGAAGTTCAAACAATATTATGTCTCAATAACACATGCTGTACTGATATATTGCTGAGCAGAACTTAGGGCCATAGCATCTGTGCCTGTCTGCAGTAACACAGAACACAGCTCAGGGCCCTTAATCACCCCAGGAAAGGATGGCTCACATATGACCACTTCTGTAGTATGTGTTGCACATTACTGACTGTGACACTGCTAGGCCAGCTACTGGGATGTTGCAGATATCCATATGTTAATTGTCAATACATATATGATACACATGTTTGTCTCAGACATGTGATGAACCTATATAAGGTATTTGCATACTGAAATACTGTCGCAGCTGTGTGTGTTGAACTACATGTGATATATTGAGCTCATACCATTCAACTGTCCAGTGTTATGCACACTGACTATATGTGTGCCTCATATTTGTATTATGCCATCAAGAGTTGTGTTATGCCTGGCAAATAATTGTAAACCTATGAACACTGACATTACAACATCACCTTCTCTTTCTTTTGGCTGGAACTGTTAGTGGTCGCCACAGCAGATCATCTGTCTCCATGTCTTCCAGTCCTCTGCATCTTGCCGTGTCATACTAACCACCTGCATGCCCACTATCACCACATACACCTTATTTCAGGCCTTCCTCTTTTCCTCTTACCTGACAGCCTCATCCTTTCCCAAATATATTCAGCATACCTCCTCGTCACATGTCCAAACCAACATATTCCTGGCACTCTCTGGCTTTGTCCCCAAGCTGTCCAACCTGGGCTGATCCCCTTACATACATATTCCTAGTCCTGTCCACCCTCATCACACCCAGTCCAAATCTTAACATCATTAACTTTGCTACGTCCAGCTCTGACTTGTGCCTTTTTTTCATTGTCAATGTCGCCAACTCATATAACATAGCTGGACTCACTACCTTCTTGTAGACCTTCCCTAATACTCTTAATGGTACTCGTCTGTCACAAATCACTCCTGACACTCTTCTCCACCATCCACATCCTGCCTGTACTCTTGTCTTCCCCTCTCCCCCACACTCGCCATTACTCTAAACTGTTGTCCCCAAGTATTTACACCTATCCACCTTTTTAAACTCTACTCCCTGCATCCTCACCATTCCTCTATCCTCCCTCCCATTCATACACATATAGTCTGTCTTGGTCCTGCTGACCATCATTCCTCCCCTCTCTAGACCATACATCCACCTCTCCAGGTCTCCTTAACCTGTTCCCTACTCTCACTACAGACCACAATGTCATCTGCAAACAGCACAGTCTATGGGGACTCCTATCTGATCATGTCTGTCAACCTGTCCATCGCCACTGCAAATAACACAGGGCTCAAAGCTGATCCCTGATGTACTCCCACATCCACCTTAAATGCACCTGCCACTCCCAATGCAGAACTCACCACTGCCACACTAGCCTTGTACATATCCTGTAACATTCTTACGTATTCCTCCACCACTCCTGACCTCCTCATACAATA
Source organism: Protopterus annectens (assembly GCF_019279795.1). NCBI lineage: Eukaryota > Metazoa > Chordata > Ceratodontiformes > Protopteridae > Protopterus > Protopterus annectens. The sequence continues at coordinate 557,059,130 of NC_056726.1, read as the reverse complement.
CCACAACTCCTCTCTAAGCATCCTGTCATATGATGTCAAGTCCACAAAGACACAATGCAGCTACTTCTGACCTTCTCTGTATGTCTCCATCAACACTCTCAGAGCAAACATTGCATCTGTACTGATCTTTCTTGGCATGAAACATACTGCTGATCAGTAATCCTAACCCCCTTTTTAATCTAGCTTCCACCACCCTTTACCATTACCTCATGCTGTGACTGATCAGTGTTATCCCTCTGTAGTTACTACAGCTCTGCAAACCACCCTTATTCTTATAATCAGTAACTAAACACATTTTATCCACTCCTCATGCATCCTCTTGCTTTCCAGGATTACAGTAAACAATCCGGTTAAAAAGACCACTGCCATTTGTCCTAATCACCAAGTTTCCACAGGTATGTCATCTGGACCAATAACCTTTCCATTCTTAAACCTCTTCATAGCTATCCTTAGTTCCTCCTTGATAATCTGTTGCATGTCCTGATTCACCATACCCACATCATCCAACCTTTTCTCTCTCTCTCTCTCTCTCTCTCTCTCTCTCATTCTCTTCATTCAACAGCCCATCAAAGTACTGTTTCTACCTGCTCGACACACTCTCCTCACTGGTAAGTGGTATACTTCCACCATTATCCTTTATCAGCCTTATTTGCTGCACATCCTTCTTAGCTATGTGCCTCTTTCTAGCCAATTGGTACAGGTCCTATTCTCCATCATTGGTGTCCTACCTTACAAATAAACCTTCAGATGCCCCATCCTCAGCCTTTGCCACCACTCTGTTTGCCATGCACTCCATCTTCCTATACACCTGTTTACTTTCTTTATCTGTCTGACAATCCCACTTATCCTTGGCCAACCTCTTTCTCTGTATACTCCCCATGTACTTCCTCATGCCACCACCAGGTCTCCTTATCCTTCTTCCTCTGTGCAGATGTCACACCAAGCCCCATTCTACTCATCCTCTCTTACTAGCTCAGATGTAGTTACCCAGATATTTGCTAACTCTTCACTGCCACCCACTGCCTGTCTTAACTCTTCCCTGAACTCAACCTCACAATCACCCTTTCTCAGTATCAATCATTTGATCCATGGTGCTGCACTCACACTCCTTCCCCTCTTCCTGATTACCAATGTCATTCCACAGACCAACATTCCATGCTGCCTAGCTACACTTTCCCCTGTCACCACTTTACAATTACCAATCCCATTCAAACAGGCCCACCTGCATAGGAGATAATCCACATATGTGCATCTTCCTCCACTTTTGTATGTCATCATATGCCCTTCAGTCTTGTAAAAATGCAAATTCACCACAGCCATGTCCAACATCTTTTGCAAACCACACCACCATCTCACCTTCTGCATTCCTCTGCTTAACACCATAGCTACCCATCATTTCTGCATCCCCTCTGTTCCTTTCCCCAACATGCCCATTGACGGTGAGAGAGTAGTGATTGGAGCAGATTTCAATGGGCATTGAGAAATCTAGAAGGTATTATGGAAAGGGAGATTAGAAAGGAAGTCCAGAATCATAGAATTTTTACAAATCTTTCAAGAAGAGAAAGACATTATTTGGACAATTTAAAATCAGACAGTACTATTAGAATTATGCAACCCGACAAGGGGGGAGTTATGGTCTTGATGGACAGTATTGAGTATGAGTCAAAAATGAAAAATGAACTCCACAACTCTTCCAAATACAGTTTAGCCTCAGTAAATGAGGTTAATATAGCCAATTCCAGAATCCACCTGATGCTGGATGACTTGTTAATGAAAAGTTCTATCAGTTTTGAAACTCATAAATATTTATACAATAGATTTCCAAGAGTCCCTTCGGTGTTTGGTATCCCGAAGGTCCATAAATGTACCATAGATCCACCTTTAAGACTTGTTGTCTCTTCAGAGGGTGCTATTACAGCACCTATTTCTCATTATCTAGATAGCAAGCTCAAAGAGTTGGCATTCATGGGTACAGCAGTTTTAAGAGATTCATGGGACCTTCTCAGACAGTTGAAGCCTGATGTATATAGTGACACATTGATTTTCATCATATTAGATATTGTGGACTTGTTTGGGTTTATTCCCCATGAGATAGGTTTAAATTGGTTGGACGAATATATGTTAACCTTTGGACATTTTTCACAAAGTGACTTTAACAACATACTTCTCTTCATGGAAATCATATTAAACAACAATTTTATGTACTTCGAGGGGGAGTTTTATAAACAGAATCAAGGTGTGGCAATGGGGGCAAGTTGTGCCCCCACGTATGCCAACATTGTGCTTTCCTGGTGGGAATATAAATTTATTTTTAACAGTAAATTCGTGGGGTGTTGGTCATTGTACAAATGCTTTTTAGACAATATCTGTATATTATGGACCGATAGTGAGGAGAAGTTTTTGGAATTTTTGAATCATGTAAAAAGCACCACTGACTTTTTGGATTTCACCTATTGTGTGGATCATGATACCCTAAATTTTTTAGATATTAGTATTTCGAAAGAAGATGGTGGTTTCTGTTCCAAAATTTTTAGGAAGAAAACTTTTTCGAATTCATACCTCCACTTTAACAGCGGTCACCCTTATTTCCAGAAGAAAAATCTCATCAAGGGGCAGTTAGTCCGGGTAAGCCGTATGACTTCAAGGGATGCAGAATACACTGCGGAATGTCAAAATGTATGTGAAATGTTTAAAAATAGAGGCTACCCAATGGGATTAATACAACAGGTAATAAGGGAGGTTACTGAAGGGAGACGGGGTAGGTTTGCACCCATTTTAGGTAAAGACCTAAGTGGATCTCCAGACACAGGATTTTCGGGTCCAAGTAATGAATTAAATGACAAAAAAGATTCATATATTTTGGACTACAATGGTGACTCAAATGTTATAAGAAGGGTGGTGAGCCGTGAATGGGACAAATTTAAACAAATTACTGACATTGAACCAGCAGTGGTGGGGCATTTGCAGTTCACATATAGACGGGATATGAATTTCAGGGGTATACTGGTTCCCGTTCTAGATGTGGTACATATAAATGTGGGGTATGCTCCCAATGTAATCATATTTTCAATGCCCCTTCTATTGAGATTTCCTGTAGGAAAAGAGAAATTAAGAGTAAGGTTTATGCTAATTGTAATAGCAGTGGTCTGGTCTATTTAGCCATATGTAAAGAATGTGGTTCTTTTTACATTGGAAAAATGGAACGCAAACTCAAGACCAGGATTTTGAACATTATTATGAGATTAGCAGGGCCAATTCAAAGAATGCACTATTTCGCCATAAATTAATATGTTTACAAGCAAGTTATCTCTTTTTTGTTCTGGAAATCATTCCGAAAGAAATCCGTGGGGGTATGTGGGAGGCAAAATTAGAGTACCGGGAACTGTACTGGCAAATAATCCTGGAAGCCACCAGGGAACCCAGATTAAATGACATGTTGTCCATCACATCAGTTTTAAAACTTAGAACTGCTAAGTTGTGAAAATCAGATTTGGGTGTCATTTTTATTGTTTCACTAAAGGGCAGTGTTTTACTTGTGAATGAAAGCATTTTAATAATATTTTTAATAATATTCATCAAATATATTTCATATTATTATAATTGATTTTATAAGTTGTAAATGATTTCATTATATCAAGCCATTAGTATTGGACATGAATTACAAAAACATCAATTATTTTTATTTAGATTCAGCATATAAATTATATGCGACCATAATATGCATTTCGATTTCTTATACGTGACACTGTATGTGAACGCAGTTGATTGTCCAATAGTAATTGGGTTTTTAATTGTGTTATAGTACTTAAATGGAAAAGATGATTTGTAGTAGTATCTGAGGAAGTGTTAGGACGAAAACGTAAATGTGTATAAGCAACGTTCATTTGTTTTAATAAACTGTTATTTGTGACAACTCAGGCTCTTAATTGGCTGCTCGGGTGGAATATATCAGACAAACACAGGAGTTATGAGGAACAGACTAAACATATGAGCCACACATGTAGACATTCAGCAAAACCTTGTACAGTTGGGAGGTATGTTCTGTAGGAGTTGCCACAGAGCTATACAGGTGAATAGCAATAATTTACATGAGTGCAGTGTGTGCTAGATGAAGGGCCATCACCTACTAACACAACTCATGTATCCCAGAGGTGTATGTTAGCAGCAATGGTAATTGGAAAGGGCTGCAGTGCATGATGCTGAGTGTCTGTCCAGAGTGTTTATGTTATTGTCTGTGTGTCGTGAATGATCCCAGTCAGTTAATGTGAGGTCTGTCTAATGCCTTTGAGGCACCTCACCTGTATGTATGTGTGTGTGTGTGTGTGTGTGTGTGTGTGTGTGTGTGTGTGTGTGTGTGTGTGTGTGTGTGTGTGTGTACCAGCAAACCTTATAGTGCAGATAGTAATTTACATGTGTTGTTTTTCCCTCACAGGTGGGCATGGTGGCCATGGTCCCTCCTGCTCTGATTTTGATGTCAGCGTCTCTGCAGACTCTGACCATGATGATACTCATATTGAGGCATAGGTGGGGTTGTCAGGGGCTGAATCTGTGCCATCAGTTGGCATCTCACTATTGTCAACCCCATCCCCGCAACAATGTCCACACATACACCATCTCCAGTAGCCACAGATAATAGACAGTTGCAGGTGGTGGCATGGAACAGGCTATTGTGGTGACTATGGCAAGTGATGGTGCAGGCACTAGCCATAGGCAGAGTGCTGGTGAGGTCCCACACAGGCAGATGGGCAGAAGTGCTCAGAGGAGGATTGCAACCCGTCATGCCTCTGTTGCAAGTTCCACAGCAGCAGTCACCAGACGCATGTTTTGGGCAGTCATGAAGGCACAGGCACATAATGAATGTAACACCAGACATATATGCAGGGTTGTGGATGATGAGCATGTCCCCGGTGTCCATGGTGATATTCATAAACTCACTGCAGCCATCTGTGAGTTTACTGATGTCATGGATAGACGGTGGGAGAGACCTTGGCACTCCTCAACCGTGGAATATCTGTGCTTGAGCATTTGGCGGACGATGGCCAGCAGCCACGTGGATGTAGGGCAGCACCACAATTAGCTGAGGGTCTACATGACCATGCATCATCATGTTCCTGTAGTGGCAGCACCACCAACACTAGTGAAGGGGGTGTGCTGTCCAGGCTAATGACACAGCAAGCCATGGGTAAGTGATCCTGGCTGTTCCCAACAGGGACATGGATCCAGCAGGCAACAGTCACCATCGGGGAGTAGTACTGCATCTGGACTCGGCCCTGGTGGTGCCAGTGATAACCTGGCAGGCCCACTTCCCATGTCTATAGCCAGAGATGGTGAACTTTACACCCTGCCATGTATGGCCCACAGCTGTTCAAAATACCCCTGTGTAGGGTGCCCACATGGCGTGACTGTGTGCATACAAACACACACACATCACCATCAGACAAATCACCTCCACACACACACACACACACACACACACACACACACACACACACACACACACACACACACACACACACACACACACACGCACACACACATGCACACACACACGCACATGCACACACACACACACACACACACACACACACACACACACACACACACACACACACACACACACACACACACACACATAAACACACCACCCCTGCACAGCCCATTTAATGAACACCCCCCAAACACACACACATCATGTCAACTGCATGGCCCAGCATAGGGTTCTGGGCCTACACAACACCCTGTGCATATGATGATAAATGTGCCACATCCCTCCCATCCATACCATCGAAGCAGGGACATGCTAATAAGGGTTTGATGCACAGGGTGACTTTAGCAGAGTGTAGCTATTTTTGCTGTGTAAGGTGCTGTCATCTGGCATTTGTAATGGGTACACATCAGTGTGTGTGTGTATCTTTGCAGCCATGATGCATTATTGGTGTTAGTAACACTAAGAGAATGTGTTCTCACATGCTGTATTCTGTTTGTGTTCCAGGTGTCTGTGTGTGTCAGCAGGATGTGGCCCTGCAAACATCACCAACAAGGGGTATAGCAGTGTTGTAACACATCGACCATGTCACTGCCGAGGTACAGCTGTATCTGCACATATTTCCCAAGTCTGTGTAACAGTTCTTGCATGTGCCTCATAGCTTATAGGGCTGAGGGGTTGTATATAAGCCTGTGGTGGTTGACATCAGCTCTAGTAGAGTGGACAATGGTAAGTGTGATGGGTACAATACACCTCAGATTGCTAATGCCCTCAAACCCAGATGATATTGTGTCGACCAAACACACAGAGAATACTGTTCAGACATACACACACACACACACACACACACACACACACACACACACACACACACACACACACACACACATGCACGTACAGGATCACAGTTCCCAGTGTTGTGCTTGGAACCCCTACCCATCAAGTTGTGGTACCACAGTATTATCCAGTTATTGCAGATGGCACAGAACTACTAGTGTGATGAGTGTTACAAGGTACCAGTAAGGTGAATAACATCACATGGCCTTGTAAGGTATGGCAGTGATGGGAGTACTGGATGTGAGAGTACTAATAATAGTGTCACATACAAGCCTACACACTCATAACCACTACTATGCATATCAATGCACACACACACACACACACACACACACACACACACACACACACACACACACACACACACACACACACACATACACACATTTGCCAGGACTCATATTAGAAGCCATAGTGATGTAGTTATTGGTAGTATAGTGTTATGCAGTTACCACACACACCACAGAGCTTATAGGGTGGGGAGTGTCCCAAGGTACCTATATAGTGAATAACAGCTACAGCACTTGTAAGGTATGGCAATGGTAGTTGTATTGGGTGAGATGGGCCACCAACTACTTTCATCCACATGTTTACACACTCACAAACACTTTTATGCACACTAAGGCACACACACACATTTGACAGTACTGAGATCCATAAGTTCAAAGATTTATAAGTGTGCATGTGGCAAATGGCCATGGAGGCTTTACAAGGCTAGCCCATGGGAATACACTGGCATTATGCCACCTGACGATACTCCCCTGTGTGTCTGCTGAGTATAGTCACTGGAGTGATCCCCAGGGTGGGTATTTTATTCACCATCCACTCCTTCAGATTTTTCTTGAAGATGGCCAGTGATGTGCTCTGCTTGTATGTGATGTCTATTTTATAGCGTGACCAGTCTCTAGGTTGTGAACCTGTCCCTACAGCATGTCCTGTTGATTGTGAGGATGGGTTGAGGTATCAGGGCATGTTGTGTGGACAGATTGGTTTCTTCGGATGTAGAATTCCTGACAGGGTTGGATCAGACATGGCTGTGCATGTCAGGCAGAGATCACACCTAAGTAGCCAATATGAAATGGAGATTCATTGGAGTTGTTGAAGTCTGTCGATATGGGGCTAGTGTTTAGTACCAAAGATCCTCTTTGCCAGGTACATTTGCTGCCTCTCCTGTTGTTGCAGGTGTCCAGTGGGGTACACGGCAAATGGGCCATAGTACACATTGATTGGCCTGATGAGGGGAGAGTACAGGGAAACACTGTCCTTTCACTTTTCAACACCCTTAGTCAGGAGAAGTGACACATGGAAGGACTTTCGGAAGACAGTGGCACTGAGGTGGTCAACAGAGAGCTCACTGTCAACCTGTGTTCCCAGTTCCCTTATACCAACATCAGTGTTCAGTGGACTACCATCAATGTATTAGTTTATGGGAACCAAGTTATACCCAAAGAGGATGGTGGCACATCATCTGGAACTGAGCTTATGTCCAGGGTTCTGACAACAGTCATAAGTCTCAGAGAGGCCTTTGTGAAGGATGTCAACCTCATGTGGAAGGGGTAATAATAGCACCCACCTTGTAGTCATCTGCAAACATTGTCAGCCAGGGCGCCTTCATATTGGGCTGGTCCTCAGAGGTGTGGATCCCTAATATGAGTGGACCCAGGTCCACAACCTGTGGGACTCCACTTGTTACTGTTCAGCAGTCTGATATGGAGTCTGCTGCTTTCGCACTGTGGGTTCTATCTGTGAGCTGGTTTGTAGGCCACCTACTGATGTAGGGGTTGCTGCCTACCTGAGAGTGTTTGTGTATGATTCCTGAGTGGGGAGTGATATCCAAGGATTAGATGGGTTGCCTATCTTGTTATTTATTCTATACTGTCACATAGTTATTGCACATGGCACAATGCTTATAGGGCTGCAGAGCATCTACAGGTCCCTCTACAGTGAATGACAACTGTGGGCCTTGTAATGTGAACACTGGAACATGTACTAGGTGTGCAACAACAAAAAGTAGCAAAACCCACCTCCCAATGGATATGGTTCTCATACAAACACAACAACCCCCCCCCCCACAGACAGGTTACCATTCTTGCACACACACACACACACACACACACACACACACACACACACACACACACACACACACACACACACACACACATACACACACACACACACACACACACATACACACACACTTGCAAGGATTGAGATTAGAACCCCTATCTATCTATTTATTGCAACTACAGTGTTACACATTTATTACATGCGCCACAGAGCTTATAGGGTGAAGGTTGTCCAAAGGTACTTCTAAGGTGAGGAACATCACCAGCCCTTTAAATTATGGCAATGGGTGATGTACTGGGTGAGAGAGGCTACAAAATACTTTAAACTACACATATACACACACACTTCCCAGAACTGGAATTAGAACTCCTACCTAAAACGTTATTTGTAATATAGTGTTACACAGTTATCACACACACCACAGAGCTTATAGGGCTGAAGCCTCAAGAAAGGGACTTCTAAGGTGAGTGATATCTGCAGGACTGCTAAAGTAGGACAATGGGAAATGTACTCGGTTTGAATGGACCCAAAATTTTTAACTTACAAACACACACACACACAATTTTACATTTTCCAGGACTGAGATTAGAACTCCTACCTAACTAGTTTTTTGTACTACAGAGTTACAAAGTTATCGCATATGCCACAGAACATATAGGACTGAGGCCTGACAAAAGGGACTTCTAAGGTGACTGTTATCTGCAGGACTGCTAAAGTAGGGGAATGGGAAGTGTGCTGGGTTTGAATGGTCCAAAAATCTTTAACTTATAAACACACACACACACACACACACACACACACACACACACACACACACACACACACACACACACACACACACACACACACACACACACACACACACACACACACACGCACACATGCACACACACACTTTTATATTTGCCAGGACTGAGATTAGAATTACTACCTAACTAGTTACTTGTACTATAGTGTTACACAGTTATCGCACATGCCACAGAGCTTATAGGGCTGAGGTTTGATAAAGGGTACATCTATGGTGACAGACATCTTCAGGACTGCTAAAGTAGGGCAATGGGAAGTGTACTGGGATTGAATGGATCCAAAATCTTTAATTCATAAATACACACACATTTACATTTTGCAGAACTGAAATTAGAATTACTACCTGACTAGTTACTTGTACTATAGCATTACACAGTTATCGCACGTGCCACAAAACTTATACAGCTGAGCTCTGACGAAGGGTACTTTTAGGGTGACAGACATCTGCAGGACTGCTAAAGCAGGGCAATGGGAAGTGCACTGGGTGGGAAAGGCCTGTTAATTCCTAGATCTTACTGACAATTCTCTAAGTGTATGAGCATGCCCAGTGTGACCTTCTATAGTAAATGTGGGACTCCATTCCAGGCACTGTTGTACTCCAGTCCAGTTTGTTTTGTGCTACAGCCATACTTCTCAACTTGTTGGTGCAGGATATCTGGAGATAGCCTATCAAAATGGGGAGACAATGGGCCATATGGTGATCGTGACTATTTCTCTTAGTAATGTATGGGTTGCTAGGGTTACAGGGTTTATTTTAGCAGACATCTGACATATATGGTGTTTGACAGTGTCATGTATTGTTTCAGTACCTTGTGACATACATCATCACAGTGATTTACCAGAGGAATACAGGATGGATGATGCACACACCAATATTATGGGCCAAATGCTAGGCATTCTTGCACAATCCAGCCTGTTGAGAGGTGTGCCTACAACCAATTGACTGCTGGAGCTGTGGAAACAGTCCAAAACCTTGGTGATATATTACAATGGTGGAATCTCTGTGCATTTCTGTTCTGGCATAGTATGATTTCCAGTCCAGAGTTGGGTAATATAAGTCAGGCAGGTTCAGGGTGACAGGCAGACTCCAGATAGATTTGTAGAGGATAAGATATGTGGGGGGGGGTCCTGGGTCAGATATGTTGGCCTATAGCTATCAGTACTTTGCATAGGGGTCTTTTCAAAGGTTGGCTGCACTTGGAGGGTCTTGTGTGTGTCAGACTGTTTGACCAGCCTGTAGATGTGTGTTTGTGTGTGTGTGTGTGTGTGTGTGTGTGTGTGTGTGTGTGTGTGTGTGTGTGTGTGTGTGTGTGTGTGTGTGTGTGTGTGCATGTGTGTGTTACATATATGTATGACCCACCTCATTTGGCTTGGCTGGCCACATTTTGAGATCAGAATGTTGCACAGGACGAGTGATCAGGGAAAGGTGTGTTACTCCCCATGGCTGTGGGCCAGAGTTCTGTGGGTGCAGACATGTCACCATCATCCAGGGTCAGGACTGCCTGAAACAAGTGCATTCCCATGTTTAGACTCCTAGCCCTGCCTGTTGACTATATAAAGTATCACAGAATGTCCAGATTCATGACTCATATATCTGGTTGGTTACCCAGATGAGTGTGGTTTTCAAGGAAAAGTGTTTTGCAAGTCACTCATGGTTGAAGACGGATATTGTTGACAGTTGACATTGCAGTTTCAGACTTCATACCCTTCAGACATTCCATGTTAACACAATCACTCTACCAACATTCTAATATTATTAGAGCAGTATTTCAAAGGTGTCCTTCTCTTTGGACCTTTACCACCCCATTATTCATGGTTTTGTCCATATTTCTGTCTCTCTAAGGCTGGCAGGTTTGCTCCTAGCAGTTAGCAGCATGGCCTTTCTTTGCATTTTGTAGACTGTGTTATGGACCCTATGACACTCCCTAACAGGGCACTGTGGGTGAGGCATGAGCATTTGCCAGAGGCCGGTAAGCCAGGTGTGACAGACGCAGGCCATCTGTAGCAAGGCAGTGCATTCTGATGATCATAAGTTCCCAGGCTGCCAGGCAGTGGACACCCCAGGGATGGCACCAGTAAGTTGACAGGGAGTTACTGACAATTGATTTTTGTTTATGTTGAGCCACCACTCTAGTTGACTGCTGGATGCTGCTTAAGGCTGGGGACATGTTACTGCATTTCTATGGGACTATGGGTGTGGGGGTGACACATCTGTACACAATACACATTTGCACAGACTGTGCTGATATTTGCTTAACATTTTGGGCCCATTTAGCATAGTGGTGTGCCCTATCTTTGAGAGTACAAGCATAACAGTATTGGCTGGCATAAACATTTGTAGTTTCAGACTTCTTAACTTTCAGAGCCATACTGCCACTGTCAGACCTGCTGTGATATCACTGTGTAAGTCTATAGGTGGGAATTTTGTGGATGTCGTCATATGGGGACCTTTGCCAGACATTTCTATATGGTTTTCTACAGCTGATCTGCTGAATGAGGCTGGGGTGAATATGGGACTCCCACTTTGACATCCATGAATGTGACCTATGACCCCCCCAGTTATTTGGCTCACCACATATACTGCAATGCTATTTGTCAACTAGGGTGGTCCTGCATAGCTTGCGTAAGCCAGTACTGGGCATACACTTCCTGCTGTCCCACATAGCTGACAGTTGTTTGCTGCTATCCCAGTAAGCCACCCCATTCCCTTGCATGCTTCCATCAATACCATAGATATGCTATTAGAACATTCTTCTCCATTCATTTATTTTTAAGAAGACTGACTTACTTTGTGCTTGAGGCAGTTGTGAGGACGGTGCTTGAGGGCTGGCTATTTTGGATGCATGCAGTACACTGTCTATACCTGGTAAGGTATAGGTGCTGTGATGTTTGGCATCCATTTTACTGTGTGTGTGAGTCAGAGAGAGAGCTCAATCCCTTGGGCCCTACAGTGTCAGTGTATGTGCTATGCATTGCCTCTTTGCAAGGCTAGGGCATACTGGACATGCCTCCATCTGCCTACAGGGGCAGGTTCAGGATGTTTCTCCTCTGGGTCCCACTGTGGCTGTGGAGAGCTTGGCAATGGTACGGGGAGCTGGGTGGCCCTTCCCCATTTTGTTCCTGCTGCAGCTGTTTCTGCTGGATCATACTGTGTAGCATGGTACATACTATGAACATGTGTGCACATGTGGCTGGAGAGTACTGCAGTGCTCCACCAGATATGTCAGTGCAGCGGAACCGTGACTTGAGCATCTCAAACACACCCTCTCTAATGATCCTGGTTTGGCATTTGCCTCATTTGGGCATTCATGTGTGGGTGTGTGTGCATTTCTGATGGGTGTCATCAGCCATGGCTCCAGTGCATAACCAGCATCCCTCACCAGATGGTCATATGGGATGTCCCCACTGGCAAATTCCAGGTACAGCTGTGATGAATGCCAGATGTGGGAGTCATGATAGCTTCCAGGGCTGCCAGCACAGAAATTCATGATAATGCCCTGGGTATTACATATGACCTGGCAGTTGATGGAGTGGAACCCCTTGTGGTTAAGGTAGACCCTACCCTGGTCACTGGGTGGTGCTTTGATGTGGATATGCGTGCAGTCTATGGCACCCAGTACCTCCGCGTATTCTGCTACTCAGTGGAAGAGACGCATATTGCTGGTCCTCTCCTCACGGGTGCTGGGGAAGTAAATGTGCTCAGTGGCATGTGGTTGCATGGCATCAAGAAATTGGTGGAGTATCCTGGATGCAGATGCCAGGGAGACCTCCATGATATCCCCAGTTGGTCTTTGGAAAGTACCTGTAGCTAGTATTCTTAAGGCTACACATACCTTGGTATCCACTGGGATGGGTTCCCCTCTCTTGGTTCTGGGTCTGAGGCGAGGCCGGCACAGTAGAAAGAGTTGATGAAATATGTCCCTGTCCACCCTGTAGCACTCTACTATCTCCAGATAATGTAGCCCCTGATAGGTTACCCTGGGTCTGAACACTCTTCTTCTCCTCCTTGGTCTGAGTCGGCTGTCAGTATTATCTTCTTCAGCCCCCTCGGCCTCTTGTACATACTTACAGATCAAAGCGACAGCAGCCCTTAATATTTTTTGCTAGTTTTGTCAGTTAAAATTCCCCTGTATGTGTACACCTATGGTGCAGAGTTTGTGGGAAAAACCAGACTGGAAGGTGTTTGCATAGTTTATAGTGGTGTGCTGCAGATGCTGCCTGTGTGATTGGTTGACTTTGAGACATTCCACCTGCCAGCTATTTTACTTGTATTTGAGTGACTGTATTTTGCTATTTCCCTTTTTTTCTTTTCCCTGTTCCCATTTCCGCCCCATTTTAAGCCCCGAGAGGCGGCGCACAAACCCACTGCCTGAATGTAAACAGTGCTGCTATTTCCATTTTCTTGTTGTTGTTGTTGTTGTTGTTGTTTAAACCCCAGTGCATGCCGTGCACACCCATTTAGCTAAGGTAAACACATTTTAGCATAAATGGCCCTCCCTGGATGTGAACATGCTCTTCATTTCATGGTGGAAGACATTACAGTCTCAGACACACCCCCTTGCTTAGCTGTGCTTAGCTAAGCGCAAACCCGGGTAACGGAGCTCCAATGGGCTTACAGCAAGCATGACACACCCCCTTTTCATGTTAGCTGCTCCTCTTGCCTACACTATCCTGTTCTAGCCCCTACATAGTTAGGTGCAGGGTGTGGACTTAGAATATTTTGTGATTCAGTAAATGTCCCCTCATTTGCATACCTCACTGCCTTAGTTCATAGTTACTGCTCTGACATGGAGCCTTTCCCCTTGACATCTGGCAATGTTTTGATTCTGCATGCCATTGACTATAATGGCAAAATGCATATTTCCCCTAAAATTGAGTTTTAATATTTTTTATTTTATTTTCGGCACGATCCCGTTTGCATGCCGCTACCCCATGCTTAAACGTCTGAGATCGGCCAAAAAAAATACATTGAATTTTTTATTAAATTAAACACTTTCCCATGCCATTGGCCATATGTTTGGCCATTGGCATGCCTAAAGTTTGTAATACATGCTTTTATTTGCACTGTCATTCCTCCGTTTTGTTATTTGCAGAAATGTGTTTGGTTAACAACCGAACACATTTCTGCAACTAGCACTGTTCCTGCATGGATGCCTGCCTGCTTCCTGAATCCTGTAAATGCATGGTTTTCACCAGCAAATGAGGTAATTAGCATTCTGCATGGCTTTTCATGCAGGAACAGTGACGGCAGGCTAGCGCACATCAGATCAGCTGTTTCCTGAATCGCTCGGCAGCCATATTCCATGCAGGAGCAGCTACACTGTTCCTGCATGGAATGTTTTGTTTAATGAATCCCGGGGAGTGTTTTTTACATTTCTTATTCCAGAAGTTTCTCTCATCCTCTTTTTCTCTCTCTGTATATATATATATATATATATATATATATATATATATATATATATATATATAAATATGTGGTTGAGCTATAAGTGCACAACTCTTCTATTTTAGTTGACAGCTTAGTAGGGTATGTGCTTTATAAACTGTGTTATTAGTAGTTAATTATTCAAGATCAACCTGCTTTGGTCAACTACAGTGTAATACATAGAATATTGCACTGCATTCATGTTTATGTGACAATGGAGGTAATCCTGCACATTCAGGGATGTGGCAATAGAGCCGCCTTCATGTAAATACCTTCTAATTAGTGATTTATATTGTGGCCTGTGTTGTTCATGTATTGTGTATTTTACTTACTGATTGGAAATGGAAGCTTATTACTGCTTCTTTTACATTTCAGGAGCTGGAAATAAACAATGTAGAAGGAAATATTGCAATTTGAGTTAGGAGCCAGAGACAGGAGACTAAGTGTTACACAATCATTTAATGAATGAATACATGTATAGTTGCTTAGCTGTGTTTAACAATGTGAGGGTCAGTTATAGTTATTTGTGTGTGTGTGCGCGCACACACACACACACACACACACACACATACATATATAGCTATATCTATATCTATATATCTATATCTAGATCTAGGTCTAGATCTATTAGGTTGAAAGAAAAAATATCAAACATCCATTCACAGAACATTTGGAACATGGAACCAACTTTTTTCATTATTTTAAAGCATCAGGAATTTACCCTTTCCCCAAGACTGTGAGTTCTCAGAGTTGGTATATGAAATTTGCAGGAGGTATGGGGGTTCATTAGAGTTTGCCCCTGCATAAAAATTGTTTTGTGTTTTTTTTTTCATTTAGAGGATCAGAGGTGCAATGTGTTTTGAACTTCTGAATCTTCAAGTTTATTATGTATTCCAAATTTGTCTATCCATCTGTAAATATGTGTGTGCATGTGTTCGTGTGTGTGTGTGTGTGTGTGTGTGTGTGTGTGTGTGTGTGTGTGTGTGTGTGTGTGTGTGTGTGTGTGTCTGTGTGTATGTCTGTGTGCACGCACATATGTGTGAATTGCTGCTCTTTCCATTTGAATGATTATAGTAAAACTATGATGTCACAAGTGCAAGATGATATTGACATTTCAGATAAATTATAGTAATTGAAGATCTTTGATATATCTTTGATATATATTTTCTTTTAAAATTTCAGAGATGTACAGGAAATTATTCAGTCTGTCATAAGTTCGTATGTGTGTACTAGGCTAATGGCCCTGGGGCCTTTACAAGCCTAACCATAGGATTACCCTGGCATCATGCCATTCTTTGTCATTGTTAGCAAAGATGGCAAAATCTAGCATACTCAACAATACTCTTAATTTTACAAAAGTAAACTTATTTTTTAAACTGAATTAATCCAAATATCTTAACATAATCTTTCATGGTTTAGTCCTGCTAACTTTGACAAGCAATTGTTCATGCAAATCTTTTAAAAAGTCCTAAATACCCTTTTATACCCTTTGTTTATTTTTGCTTACAAAGGAAATATTCCAATTCATAACCACACGGAAATCCCCAACATTCCATTTTAAATGCACAAAACTGCAAAATTGAGAATGGATATTTGTCCAAAATTAGATTTTTTTATAAGGAAGGGGCAATGTTCCTGCCTCCAAGCAACTGCTGCTTAAAGTAATCACCTCTGATGCTACCACTACTTATCAATTCATAGGTGAGTACTAGGCTATCATCCCTATTGCATTTTAAGTTTAGCCGTGCTTCCTGTTTGTCACCCAGCTGTGTCATCCTATATATGTTGAACTGTCCTTGCCATAACTATATTTAAATACTTCACATTTGTAGCAGATTATTTTGTTTGGGTCTCACCTTCAGGGTATTAGGCATTTCTTCTATAAGGCAGGGCATTTAAGCACTGCCTCTCTCCATTATGAGGACAGGAATCATTCCTGGGGTATATTTCCTAGTTCCCCTCTACTGGTCCAAATTACATTTAAATTGGGTCATGGAAGGACTTTGTTTTACACATATGCAGATAGTAGTGGTATCATCTGGGATATGTACCTGTCACTCCTGACCATTCTGTTTATGTTGCAGAAGAGGTTGATGTCTCTTGATCAGGTATTTCTAATAACAAGTGCAGTAGGTCTATTAGTGCTATTTCTGTGGATATAAGTCAGGCATAAGTCACCTGTCAATATTTCATATAAGACTGAATATCGCAATGGGGCTTTGAGATGGTCAATGTAGATAATGTGTCCTAGACCCACTATTCTTTTCTAAGGACCTTCTGTATATGGTCTAATTGTTGCAAGTGACTGGACAGGCATATACTGAATAGGGCACTGCATTCTATGATGGACCTAATGAGAGCCGACAATGATCTCTGTGGACCTAGATGTTATTGTTTTACTTACAAGCTGTATAGTATAGAAGGACACCACAATGGCTGACACATGCTGGTCAAAGACTAGGTCACTATCAATATAAATGCCCAAATCCCTGACTGCTGGGTCTACTCTTAGGCGTGTATTGTCAATGTGATAATTCACAGAGATAGTCGATTGTACTTTGGACATTTAGTTTTAGTCCATGACTCTGACACCAGCTATTTATTTGGGATACATCCTCCTGTTTGGGTAGTTCAGTCCTTGGGTGATTCAGTGACTGATCCTAGCTTGCAGTCACATCCAGAATTGGTCAACCATAGGTCCTTGACATTTGCTTTGACTTTAGACAAGTAGATGCCAAATAACAGTGGTCCCAGAACAGAGCCCTATGGGACCCCACTCATTATAGGTCTTTTTGTTGAGGTGGCAAGCTCTATCCTGACCTCCTGGGGCTGGGATTTAGCATAATGTTTATGGTATTTACCTCACAGGTACAAAGTACAGAGTTTGGTTCTCACCTTTGAGGAAAATTGGCTAAGGTTAAAATGGCCCACAAGGGCAGCTAGCCTAGTACTTACCTGTCCTGTCTATGAGCCATCCTCCATTCCATTGGGTGACATAGGGGTTTGAAAAGTTTGTAGACAATGAGTGAGGTATGGTGTCAAAGTCCTTGGCCAGGTCAAAATAGGTAGTTTGTACATCCATTGCTTTGGTGACTTTTTAAAAAAGTCCACTAAGATGAGCAGACATGACCTGCTCTAGGCAAAACCAAACAGTGATGGGACTAGTGTTTGCAGATTTCTTATATTCATACTGATAAGTTCCTTGATAAGTCTTTCCATGGCTTTAAATATATGAGGCTAGTCAAACTTATCGGGCAGTAATTGCCTGGGATAGTGGATGGCCTTCCCTTTTGTAGGGGTATGACTGTTGCTGTCCTCCATTCATTCAGTATGAGCCAGTTTGGAAGCTAATGTTGAAAAGTGTTGTAGGGCTATATAAATATCTTGTTTCATACTATCTAAGATGTATCTTGGGATGTTGTCAGGGCCCATGCAAGCTGTACTTTTGGCCTTTGAGACCAGTACTTGGTCATGCGTGATGTCTGGGGTCATATGATTTCCTGATACTACTTGGAAAATTACTGGGGATGAAGGGTGTGAAGAAGATTGAGCCGAATTTGTCAGCTTGTAGGTTTGCTATACGCATAGCTTCTGTACAGTTGGTGCCATTTAGAATGAACTCAGTGTACTGTTGATATTGCCCTTGAGATTGTGGCTATAGCTGAAGAAGGCCTTGTGGTTATATTTAGCCCGGAAGGATTTTTTTCTCAAATTTGGCCTTGGGAGTTTTTATTATGTTTCCAAGTTGCTTGTTTAATTTGGTGTTTAGATTCTCATTTTACTGAGTGTTGCCCTTTTTATTTTTTACTATTTGATGAAAAGGCAAATCATACATTTTGCCTTTTTCCTTTCCTTGGAGAATTCTAAGGAAAGTTCAGTTTTCAAAACATAGTACTTACATTTGTATGACATCAGCACTTGTTTATCAGCAGGCCAAAAGACACACTTCCAATTCAAATAATGCCTTAGTCATTTAGCACATCTAGCAATTTATTTTATTCATTTTAATGACACAAACTGAATATTAAATGTTCTTTGTGCTATACCTTTCTGCATGCATTTGTTGTCTTACTGTAATGTATACTTGAGTATTACCCTTTGCCATAATCGTTCAGTATTGTTTGGAATTACTGGTTCCTGAAAGTGCCATGATTAAAGTGTTATGTTTTTAGTTAATTGTTTCAAAAGTAAAACATCCTGTGTCATTCTGTTCAAGTAACATTTCATAAAATAAAGTTTCTTCCCCTTCTTCTGCAAGGTATGACTAGCAACATTACCTCAGTTTCTGCTTATATAACCAAGTATCACAAGAATTCTGCTGGTAAAAAGAATTTTGCATTATTTCAGTTTTTTTTGTGTGCAAGCACATGCACATGTGTGTGTGTGTGTGTGTGTGTGTGTGTGTGTGTGTGTGTGTGTGTGTGTGTGTGTGTGTGTGTGTGTGCGTGTGTGCGTGTGTGCGTGTGTGTGTGTGTGTGTGTGTGTGTTTGTGTCTGTGCATGTGTGCGTGTGTCTGTGTGTGTGTGTGCGTGCACATGTGTGTGTTAACAGAGTCTTATCCTTAAAGAATTAGATATAACCTGAAATATTAAATGAGTATGAAAATAAGTAATATGGGGTTATCCTGTATTTGCTACATAAAAATTGGTACAATAAATTTTTCTCTTTCCTAAATTCTTGCTACTTGCAATTAACGTGTGTTATCTTTTACACCAAGAAGATTAAGTGCCTGATTCCAAAAGAGTTGCTCTTAGTGTAAGTGACCACTTAAACTGAGAACAGGCTGGCCACCTGTGTAAGCATGTTTATAAATAGTACTTAGACCAAAGTAAGTCACTTACACTGGGAGCAAGTCTTTTGGAATCAGGGCAGACTTATACTGAGAGTAACTCTTGGAATCTGGTCCTATAGCTTTAAAATAATGTGTATCACAGATTACTATAACTAAAATGCAATCCTTCGCAATCGAGCTTATCCAACATCAGCAAATTTGTTTCATCACAAACAGACACCTTGGTGCAATGATCTTGGATTCTGATCCATGAATATTGTTGCACACCACATTTGCAAGTTTCATAATAAATCTATTTTTTATTTCTTATATTAAGGCACATGGACCACTTGATAATGTTCAAAAATAATGAAAACTAACCCTACCAAGTCAGCTTCATATTAAGTACCTAACTGTAAAAAGCTTCTTCTAGGCCATGATCTTACGGATAAAATGTGCTGCTATAAAATTAAATGAACATCACAGAGCCACAACAATGACAGCCATGTGGAAACAACACTGGAAACCAACTAAAAGTGAATTATTTTCTGTAATCTGTGTAAAATGATAACATGATGTTGTGCTGACCTTGGTACATATTTGCTGTGTTTCCCTGGTAAAAAATTCAATTTTTCTGAGAAAGCTTTTTTGTCTATATACCTCAGCCTTAATATAAATGACCACACCAAATAAAGTCATCGCAACCACTTTTATTAAAAAATATTCAGTTCTTCCACAAACAACAAATCAATATAGTTCTAAGAAAACATTATTTAGGCAGTGTTACAAACACTCAACATCCAAAAACTGCTATGAGCAGTGATAAACATATAGCTCATGGTAAAATAACTAACAGTAACCCTGGGAACAGTGTACCACTACACTCTACATATTAGGCAAACAACTTCAAGAAGGAAACAGAGAAGAAGAAGGGTTCCTTACATCAAATGAACCTCTCTTACTCTGCCATAAATTGACATCACATATAAAATCTTATCAAATTACTAAATAAAATGGTGGGATGAGAAGGTGTACACCAAACATACATGCCAAAGAGGTTAGTTCACCCTCTGACCTGTCTATAAATAACCCCCTGGATTCAATAAACTCTGTGCAGGAATAGTGCTATTCCTGCATGGAGTGGTTCATGTCCATATAGCCACAGCAGCACGATTTGCATATACATGAAGGCACGTTACTGTTAAGGCTAAACAGACACAAACTGTGAAAGAGTGCAGGGGGTGTGTTTAAGTAGTGTACAGACTACGAACACACCCCCTGCGCTCAGAAAGTGCTGTACAGCACTTTCTAAACCTGATGCGGCATAATATTAGAGAATTTTTCTAATATTATGCCAGTATTTCAGTGTCCGTGGACACTGAAATGAAATAAATGAGTATCTCAGTGTCCGCGGACACTGAAATACATACAGGAGCAGGAAAGCAATGCAGGGTTTGTGTGACAGGTTCTGTGACACACCCCCTGTATTGTAAAAGTGTCGTATAACACCTCCCAACCTGCTAAAGCAGGAAATGTGGACAAAGGCACAAATAATGGGGGGGTGGAACAAAGCCTTAAAAATAGAGACACTAGATAAATATTGCCCTCACAAACTTAGAAAGTTGATAGAAAACAGGTCATGCATTAGCATGACTTTCCGAAGGATAGAAGTCTGAAAGTCAAATGCATGCCATTATTCCCTGACAGCAGTCCATATGGACAAAGGCACAAATAATGGAGGTACA
The DNA here is from genome assembly GCF_019279795.1 of Protopterus annectens. Taxonomy (NCBI): domain Eukaryota; kingdom Metazoa; phylum Chordata; order Ceratodontiformes; family Protopteridae; genus Protopterus; species Protopterus annectens. The sequence continues at coordinate 557,037,990 of NC_056726.1, read as the reverse complement.
AATCCCTAAAAATAGGGATACTTCATAAATATTGCCCTTGCAAACTTAGAAAGTTGATAGAAATCAGGATATGCATTAGCATTAATTTCCGAAGGAAAGAAGTCAGAAAGTCAAATGTATGTCATTATTTCCTGACTGCAGTCCTCAATGCCTTGTCAGAAAACAACAATATTCACTTTACAACATGATAATATAATAATAATATAATAAATCTTTTTTTTTACATAAGGAATGTTTAAGCATAGCTAAGCGGGTGTGCACGTTATGGCCTTGCATTGCTTGAATATCCCATAGGAGATAAATAAAAATATACAGCTGAAATTCCTAAACTGAGATAGTGTAGTGGTTAGAGTCCTGGCTTTACATACAGGCATTCATGTTTCAGTACCAAAAAAACAGGCAAGTTATTTTTATATGGGAAAGCAGTGTTAAAATTAATTTTTTAAACTTAAATTATGCAGTAACTGGTTTTTGTCAACCAGGGAAGTGTAGCTGGTGTAAAATGGAAGTGTGAGTGTATATAACATGTGAAATCACCCATGTAGACACAAGTGTCTCATACAGTATAGTCACACCCCTTGCTAATGTAATGAAAGCACACAGAGGGATGTCATGTAAAGTTAATCATATACACCTACTAAATGACGTCATTCTGATAGTTTCTAAAATGAAAAGTGAGCAATGGTCAGCAATGCTCAGCTATGCTTACTAGGTTTAAACATTGTTTAGACGTGATTGCTAAGCAGCAGGTAGCACAGCTAAGTGGATTTGCGCACTGTTAAGCAGTGTTCAGCAAGTACCCCTTTAAGCACTGTTCAACTCAGCTTAGCGGACTTGCGCGCTGCTAAGCTTTGCCAAGTATTTTCAAAATGATCCAACGATGACAAAGGGTGGGAATATGGACTTATTTAAACCATGCAGGGGACTACAGCCATAACCTCTTTAGTTTGATCTCTGCAGGAACATGTCTGGCATTGGAGAGGGAGCGTGTACTCAGGTCCAGTGCTGAAGCATTCAGGAGTCCAGGGTCATGGCTGGACTCCTTGTAAAAAACCATGAGGAGATACTGCTGCAGGGCCAGTATCAGGGCTCACAACACAAAGTGTGGGCCTGGAACCATCTTGCATGTGATCTCAGCAGTGCTACTGGCATCCCCCTGACTGGTGAGCAGGTACTGCACCACTATGCTGACCTACAGTGGAGGAAGTGGGGGCATTCTTCGCCCAGTGGATCCAAGATGCATGGGCATGGAATGCTCCAGTAGTGAGTAAGTATCACTATCAAGTAGTTTGTAGCAAACGCTAGCCTGAGAATGTGATAGACAGGTATCCATAATGTTTGTTTTTTTCCCCTACAGCTGCCGCAGAGAGGGTTATGAACGTAGAAGCCCATGCCGACAGACAGCTGAGGCTGCGTTGACAGGCTGGTGAGTACAAATCTATTTTGCAGTATATTGTTCAAATAGCTAAGAAGGAGTACATTGCTTACTGCTAGTAGGTATACATATACTGAGTGAACTGAATAATACAAAAGTTTGACCAACTAATATTGATCTGCAATAAAGATGCCTAAAAAAACTTTTGTGTTTATTCTGGTATGTTGTTGTAGACATATAGAATGTATACAAGTTCTTCACAGCAAATATGGCTGTGACAGCATACATTAACTCAGGTAGTTCTGTGAACCAGGTGTAAGAAAAACTGTAGATGGTGAAGTTATAAAACAATATATAACTGAAATGTGAAATATATAATGCACTAAGCTCTGAACCCTGAATAGTAATGTGTTAAGTTTCAATGTGTGTTCTATCCAGCATTGTCTTGTGTTAACCTTTGCTTTCCAGATTGTAGTAATCCAAAGGATTAATGCACAGTACAGTAACTATCTGTCATGCATGCATCACAGGATTACAAGTTCAGACTGTCTAAACAAGAGACTATTATACAAAAACTAGTGAAACAAGAAACAGTAGTTCCCCAGTAGCTCAGTTTGATGAGAAATAGCTTAGTTGTTATTTTGCACACCCAGACACAGTTTGAATCCAGGGAGTGGTACAAAGATGTGTCCATATCTACACACAAGGAATCAGGAATACATGTAAAAACAGTCAGGTAGTGTTATCAGATATTTTCTCCACAGGTTGTACAGGTAAGGAAATGTTGGTAATAGTTGTATGAAGGGTATACTAATAAATGGTGTACAACTGTTCAACTGTCCCACCAGATGCCTGCAAATGACAAAAGGATGGGTAGATACAACATGCACTCTTCCCAATACATGTCTCTCAAGTGTCAAGCTGTCATGGCTACTGGTCACTGCTGCCAATAACCCTGGACAAAGATAGGAAACCAGTACCTCCCCTGTGCCAGAAGTGTGACCCTGACATGTACGAGTCCCCTCTAGGCATGCACTCAGAGTTGTCACAGTTTGCCCCATACTATTCCAGGCTGACAGTTTAATAGGTATGTTTGTGGTACAGGAGCTATGGGCCATAGGCAGATGTAATGTGAGGGAGACTCATAGAGTACTGAGCAGTATTGTTGTGTAAAATAGAAGCATAAACAGTTGTTAATGGACTTTTTGTCTCTCCCCCCAACTCTCATCTGGATCAATGCTAAAATTCATATACTATGAGTATGCTTTACTCCAAACCAAATATTGGGATGTGTGTTCTATTATTGTTCACATATTTGATTGGCTGCATCTTAACATACCTTGTTCAAATACCATTGTTGGTGGCCTGTTACCGTCAATGTTACTGGCATGCTGTTATGATGCATACTATTGTTCCATTTATGCATGTGTTTGTTTTACTATGCAACTGTTTCAAATCTGTTTTATGGGGCTAATTGGAACACCCATGCATGCTGTTATAACTAATATGGAAATGTGTTGTTCAAGACTAACCAATATATTCTTTAAAACCTCAACACCATAGCACGTTTGGGAAGGCAGATCCAAGCGAACCACCTGTCCTGTCCCATCTGGCCATGGCACCAGGCCCCAGCACATCTGGGACCCAACCCAGGCCTTCCTGGTCCACTGGTCCTGCACCACCTTTGGGTGGAACCACCTCAGGGGATGGGGCCCACCCCCCAGGAGTGGGCATGGACAGGATACTGTCACTCGCAGTCAGGTCTGGGGTTTGGTGTGCAGTGCCATCCAATCAGAGTTGAGTAGGCAGCTGCACCAGATTGAGGGCTGCCAGGTGCACCTTGAGGGGCAGGCCACCCCTCCTGTCCATCCCCTAGTATAGCCACCTTTGGGGTCATGAAGGAGCAATTGTGACTGTCCATGGGTGGGGAACTCAGTCCCACTGTATCAATTTGGGGATCATGGGCTTTGGATTCCCAACCACCCTCCCTGTCAAAGGAGTTTACCCCCCTCATGTGTCATATACCACCCCTGTCTGCTGTCTTGTCTGTCTGGAAATGCAACCTATCCCACCCAACTTACCTCTCCAAACATACCTATAGCCCTTCTCCAACATCCCACTCTCACCATAAAAAAGGGCATCTGTCCCACAAAAAAAATGCCCTATACATAGCTCTACATTTCATCCAAATATACAGTGAAATGAATCAATCAATCCACTGATTACTCTGCAAATATCTGTTGCCAACACCCCTCCCTGTGGGGTGTGTGGCTGTAAATTCCAAATTCTATACATGTAATTCACAGCTATTGCTGCTAAAGAAATGTAGAGCTATGGTCCTTTCCTACATCCATCCTGCACATCCCTAACTGCTTTTCATAATGTTTTCCCCTCTGCTTACCCCTTTTTCACTACTTTCCTATCACCCTATTTTCTTTTTTTTAAAGAAAATTAGTATGGGTGAAAGCAGGAGTAAACAGTTCTAAGTAAAGCTAAGAGGGTTTAACCATCTCTTAGCAACGCTTAGCACTGTGCAAAACCATGCAAACCCACTTACAACTGCTTAAGAGTACCTTAATCACTCTGTTTCCATCAGCATTTGTTCTGACCAGCAACAAAACAACCAGCCCTGCCAAGTCTCGGACCTAGGACTCTGTATACTATAGTCAGTGCAATGTACCACTACACCATTTGAGCTGTAGGAATTTTTGATGCTTTTTCAAACATATCATGCAGTGGAGTAATTCAACAGTAGGGAAAAAGCTCTGTGGTATCATTCAGGTTTTGTATATATACATATACAGATATACATGTTTGGAGATATATATGAAAAATATGTTAAAAAATATACACACACACACACACACACACACACACACACACACACACACACACACACACACACACACACACACACACATATATATATATATATATATATATATATATATATATATATATATATATATACATATATATACACACACACACACACACACACACACACACACACACACACACACACACACACACACACTCACACACACACACACAGACACACACACACACACACACACACACATGCTCATAACATGTAGTGCACTCATATCTCAGAACAGTACCTCTCAACCTGTTAATGAAAGAAATTTGGCCAAAGGATGTAAAAATGGGGGGACAATGGGGCACAACTATGGACGTATTTCAAATATTGCTCTTAGAGATATAGAAAGTTGCTTGAGTAACAGGCTTTGTTTCAACATACATGTTCTGAAGGATATGAGGTCTGGAACTGAAATTATGTCATCATTTACTGACAGAAATCCTCAGATCATCACACTGATTTACCAGAGAAATCAGAATAATTTGTGGAACAGAGACAAAATATGAGCAATAAACATGAATGTTCTGCAACAATCTGGCCAGTTGAGAGGCATGCTCAGAACCCACTAGTGCAACAAATCTGGATCAAGCCTGACAAAGTGGGGGGGGGGGACCCATGAAAATAGGGACATATCTGAAATACTTGAATAGAAAAGCTGAGACAGTTGCTATAGTAACACTGTTCTAACAAATATTGACTGAAATAGCACAACTCCAAGACTCAGTTGCTTCTCATTAGTTAGTGCCTGAAATCCTTACATCATCCCACTGATTTATTAGACATACACAAAACTTATGGGGGCCAGACCAAAGATATGAGCCAGACAAATGGACATCCTATGAATATCTGAACATAACATGACATTAGGAAAAGTACACTGAGCTGCTTAGCCTGTCACCAAGCATCATCCAAACTTTTATTTTTTTTTATTTAACATTTGTTGACCGGGAATATCCGACTAGGTTCCACAGATCCTGTTTTCAGCGGAGGCCCGGGGAGAAATGCTCCAGAAGCATGTCTTTAGAATGTGGGAGGAAACCGCAGTACCCGGATGACACCCATGCGAACGCAGGGAGAACATGCAAACTCCACACAGAAGGCACCCCAGCCAAGAATCGAACCGGAGAGCCTCTTGCTGTGAGGTGACAGCATTAACCGCTGCACCACTGCCCACCAACTACAGTCAGACTGACACAATACTACCCCAAGTCAGCTATGGGGAATTACACATGCACTTGCCTGTATACCCACAACCAATTTCACCACAGTCACAGTGACATACTAGTAAGCCAAATGAACAGTAGAGTATAATGACTGTGTGAGCATAAATATCATGTTAGACACTCGCACACTACTCCTACATATACTGCCCCAAGTCACATTGTAGTCTGACTCCTGCGGTGGTACGGAACATGTTTTAGTCTGCCCCTACAAACATATACAGCTGATAGACCACCAGAAACTGGAGCAAATGCTACACATACACAGACCCCTCAACTGTACAGATTCACACAGAATGTCCAGGCTCTGTCTTCATATATATGACCTTTTCCTCATAACATGTCTGGCATTCCATTACATCACTGGGATGATATCAGGAAGGAAGGCACTAACTAATGATATACTATACCTGTCAACCTCTTACTGCATGACATCTGGACAAAGCCTGCCATAATTGGGGGACAGAGGCCCAAACACTAGAGCATAATTGAAATATTGGTGTTATAAACTGAGAAAGTTGCTGGTGTTACAGGGTTTGTTGTAACATATCTTAAATGAGGGATTTGAAGTCAGAAACACAAATGGAAGTTAGCATTTACTGACTGCAATACCCAGGATATGCTACTGATTTGACAAGGACAACAACTGTCGGAGGAACAGACCAAACATAAGAGTCAAACCTCTGCAGATAGCCTTACAGTTGAGAGTTATGTCAGTCACATAATACTGTCAGACTGAGACCCATGCAGAATATCCATGTCCACAAAAACCCTGTTAAACTAGCTTGAATCCAAATATATAACAGCAGTATTCACATTTTGTCCCTAGGTCTGGGACCTTTTCCCCCATTTGTTGGGCTGTCTCCACATGTTTTGTTGTAAGAGGCATTTCCAACTACCCTCTATGATGCTCTTGTTCACACACCTCCATGATGTCCTCCTCACAGGCAAGGAAAAGAGGCAACACCCACATCAAGTACTCAATTATAGGAGTTTGTTGCCATGTCATTGGTTATAGGAATAACAACACAGCTGTTCTGCAAGCAATTAGTAAGTGTGCACAGGCCATCACCTGTTCATGAGCATTACCTATAAAAGGCAAGCTGATACTTATGCAAAACAGGTCTATACCTCTACATGGGTAGACAGAGAGAGAGAGAGAGAGAGAGAGAGACAGAGACAGAAAAAGAAACAGGAATTGGAATCCAAACCAACAATACTTGGGGGGTATGTCAAACAAGTAAGCATGTAATGGAATGCAGTAGGGGGTATACAATAATGGGATATAGAATGTTAAACAAATTTGTCTCAACAAGACTTGCTGTACTGATAGATTGCTGATCAGCACCTATGGCCATAGAATATGGGTCTGTCTGCAGTGACATAGATCCCAGCTCAGGCCCCTGAGTCACCCCAGGAAGGAATAGCTCACATATAAATACTACTGGAGTGTCTGTTGAACAATACTGACTGTGATGCTGCTAGGCCAGCTGCTTGGATGTTGTCGATATCCATATGTTACTTGTGAATACAACTATGATATGCATGTTTGTCTCACACATCTGAGAAACCTATACATGGTATTTGCATAGTAAACTACTGTTGCAGACGTGTGTGTTGAACTGCATGTGAAATACTGAGCTCATACCATTCATCTGTCCAGTGTTATGCACCCTAACCATATGTGTGCCTCACATTTGTAGTCATTTACTCATAGAATTGTGTTATGTCTGGCAAATCTGCGAAGACTGACATTAGAACATACTACCATACATATGAGTATCGGACATCCTCCAGGGTATTTCTATGATTGCAAAGGGTACTGTGCTATCAAATGACTTAAGTGTGCTACAGTAGTATTAAGAATGTGTCACTAATTTTGGGCCATTGCCCCCCATGTATGTGTGGCATCCTCCAGATGTCTTGCTCTAACAGGTTGAGAGGTATGGCTGAGCAGCAAGAGTGTAAATACAGTGTGCCATACTGACATAGAACAGAAATGTATTTCAGGTATTACCTGTGCACATGTATATATGAGTAGGTGTACCTGGAAGCCTCATAACAACAGACATGGGATGCAAAATGCCAGGTAAATAAGCTGTGCATGTTGTACACATATGTAATCTTAATTTCTGTGCATCCAACAGACATACATTTCTACAGCTACTGGTTGTTGCATTGCCCTGACAAAGAAATGGGTACTAGAATAAGCATGATTATCAGGTTAAAATTGGAAAGATGTCCAATTGTGTTATGACCTTGTGTCCATGCCTACTACAAACAGCTATATGAGCACCTATACAGCTGTATGGACTCAGCAATACCTCACTCATAAAACCTGCCTCCACCATTGTAGAGTAATCCCCTTTGTTGGATAGCAGCAATACACAAACCACATAATTGGTTGCTATATTGGCTGTACAGTGCCAAGTAGGAGCAGGCAACAAATTGGAAGCAAGTCAACCTTTGTCTGAATGAGCGTATAAGGTCACAGGTGAATTACTATAAGGCTAACAATGAGTACAAATTGGACACATCCACCAAGGCTAATCACAAGGCCGTCTTCATATATGTCTTCAATCTCAGAGGCAACAATCCACCCAACCCTGCAATGGTGGTCAATCACACCACATACACGCACACACCATAGCTATAGCCAAACCGCTGCAGACAGGTTAAGGGCAAACATCATCCCCCTGTCCCACCATCAGTATAGGTAGATATGCACAGCACCCGCACCCCTCCCCTCAACATCAGGGAGCAGGTGCATAATGCCTATTCAAAGTCAACAAAAGTAAGTCTCTATGGGACTTGATAACATTCCTGTCTGCATCCTACATTAACTCAGGCATATGCTCCCAGCTCCATTAAACACTGTACACAAGCAAAACCTGAGCACCATTGACATCCCATCTGCAAGGTAGATAGCCGCTGTCATCCCTCTACACAAAGGTGAATGATGAATGGTGGGTATGCAATGTACTGGCCCTCATTGGGGGGAACATGACACATCAGGAACAGGAGTGCAATGCAGGTTCATACTGTGCTGATAGATGGCAGGGGTATGATGTGGTTGTAAGTGGTGGCTAATGATAGTCAATCTTGATGTGCAGGTTCTGTAAATAATGTTGACCAATGTATGAGGTCTTGTGATGTATTTCCCAGTTTTCTTCCAGGTGACATGCAGCAGCAAATATAACCCCCATATACTGCAGTCAAAAATGCAGCCATCATGGATGCCATCATCCAGCAACATGGGGTGATATTTGGCCATGGCCAACACAATCTGTGGGAGCAGACTGCCCTGTGGGATGACCTTGTCCACCAATTTAATGACTTGGGCCACCATGGACACATATACAATCAGGACAGGCATCGGGCAATTGATCTGATACGTCATGGCCAGCAAAGGGCTGCTGCCATGGCCGGGAACCATACCTCTACAGGTGGGGGTCCTGCCACACAGGTCCCATTTATGGTAACAGAGGAGCTCTTTGCCAACCTTCAGGCAGCCCCCACACACCAGCCAAGCCAAGAAACACAAGTCATAGAGGTGGGAGACACCCAGGCAACAGGCAAGGAACATCCAGGTAAGGCCCCAGTGCACATAAATTGATCACTGTAGCAGTCATACTGGATTCTGTAGAGTATCTAGATGCATATGTCATGTCAAACTGCATTTTTGAGTGGGGTTTTCTAATGCACACAAGTGCACATCTATGGTAAAGGACAGCAAACTGTGTATTATCAGAACTTGTACTATACATGTGCAGAGAAGTAGCATTCATCTTGTACCAATGCCACATGTGAGTCTGCTGAAAATACCTCCCGTCACAACTACATACATCACTGTGGTCTGGATGTGAGACAGTAGCCTGAAGCCAGTGAGTATGGGATTGTCCTGTTGTGGCTCACCAGTACCCCAGGCATGTTAAGGTCATGCATGTTACCATGCACACAACTGTCACTCTAAGCCATATTATGATATGTGCATGTTCACTTTTGGAGGGGTTAACTGCATTGCATCACAGTAGTCATCACAGGGGCCTTTTTGTAGGAGGTGCAACATGTGTAGCATACCTCACAACCTGTCATTGCAAGAAATATGGACAAAGACTTACAAAATGGGGGGACAGTGCATATAAAAGGTGTACACACCCCTGTTAAAATGCCAGGTATTTGTGATATACAAAAATGAGACCGCTATAAAACATTTCCAAACTCTTCCAACCTTTAATGTGACCTATAACCTGTACAATTCAATTGTAAAACAAACAGATCTGTTAGGGGAACAATTATGAAAAATAAAAAATGTACAATAAGCTAGATGCATAAGTGTGCACGGGCTGAAGCTAATACGGTTTTGAAGCAGCTTTTGATATAATTACAGCATTACATCTTCTTGGATACATACCTGCAATCAATTACAGAAACTCCTTGATTAACTCCAAATAACGGTCGGCTGTCCTATTAGGATTTTCCTAAAATTTACCCAGTTGCCTGCTACAGCAACAGCCATAGTTCAAACAGAGCTTACAAAGCATCAAATGGATGTTATTATTGAACGGTATCTGCCCGGAGAAGGGTAGAAAAACATTTTCACAGCTTTGCATATACTATGGAACACAGTGACGACAGTCATCAAAAGGTGGTGAAAAAACTGGGCATAAGTGACATTACAAAGAAGTGGACATCCCTCCATATGTGTTGTAAGACAAGACCCAAACTGGTCAGGGAGGCTGCCAGGAGACCTACAGCAACACTAAAGGAGTTGGAGGAATCTCTGGCAGGTACTAGTTGTGTACTACATGTGACAACAATCTCCCGCATTCTCCACTTGTCTGGCCTATGTGGTAGGGTTGGAAGATGGAAGCCTTTTCTCAGACAGAACAACATCCAGGTGTGGCTGAATTCTCAAGAACAATACATCAGGTCTCCCTAAAGCATGTGGGAAAATGTGTTATGGTTTAGTAAGACCAAAGTTGCACTGTTTGGCCACAATTCCAAAAGGATTGTTTGACGTAATAACAACACTGTACATCACCAAAAGAACATCATCCCCACAGTGAAGCGCTTTGAGGTTGCTGTTCCTAAGCTGGAAGTGGGCCTTTAGCCAAGGTGGAGGGGATTATGAACATTCCCAAATACCAGTCCCTTTTTGCCCAAACTCTTCAGGTGTCTGCTAGAAAGCTGTAGATGAAGAGGAATCTCACCTTTCCACACGACAATGACCCAAACCATACATCCAAATCAGAAAAGGAATGGCTTCACCAGAAGACTATCAACATTTTGGAGTGGCCCAGTCAGAGTCTACACCTACATCCAACAGGAAATCTGTGGGGTACCCTGAAGAGGGCTGTGCACAAGAGATGCCATTCCAATCTGACAGAGTTGAAGGGCTTCTGCAAAGGAGAATGTGCAAATATTGCTAAGTCAAGATGTGCCATGCTGATAGACACCTTCCCAAGACAACTGACTGTTGTAATTAAATCAAAATGTGCTTTAACAAAACATTAGTTTAAGGGTGTGGACACTCATGCAACCAGCCTATTGCATGTATTTAATTTTCTATATGTTACCCCTAACTGATGTGTTTGTTCTTCAATTGGATTGCAAAAGTTATAGGTCACATTAAAGGTGGGAAACATTAAGACAAGATGTATGTGGTCTCATGTTATATATCAGGAAAACCTGGCATGTTAATAGGGGTGTGTACACTTATTATATCCACTGTAAGCTTAGAAGATTGTTAGAGTATCAGTTTTGTTTTAACATACATTTACTGCAGGTTTTGAAGTGCGAAACTTAAATGATGTCATTAATTAGTGACTCAAATCCTCAGATCATCCCAGTAATGTGTCAGACAAAAAGGATTTTTGAGGAACAGAACAGAAATATGAGCCACATATCTACACATTCAGTGAAACTTTGTACAGTTGAGAGGTATGTTCTGTACGATTTGCCACTGTGCTATACAGGTGAACAGCAATAATGTGTACATGGCTGCAGTATGTGCTAGGTGAAGGCCCATCACCTACTAACAATACTCATGTATCTCAGAGATGTACATTAGTAGTAACATTAAGTGGAAAGAGCTGCACTGCATGATGTTTAGGGCCTGTCCAGAGTGTGTATGTTGTGGTCTGAATGTGTTGTGAATGTCACCAGTTGGCTATTGTGAGGTCTGTGTAATGCCTTTCTGCCACATCACCTGTATGTGGCTGTGTGTGTGTCCATGTGTGTGTGTGTGTGTGTGTGTGCATGTGTGTTTGTGTGTGTGTGTGTGTGTGTGTGTGTGTGTGTGTGTGTGTGTGTGTGTGTGTGTGTGTGCATGTGTGTATGTGTGTGCATGTGTATGTGTGTGTGTGCATGTGTGTGTACCAGCAAACCTTATAGTGTAGGTATTAATTTACATATGTTGTCTTCCCCTCACAGGTGGACATGGTGGTCATGGTCCCTCCTGCTCAGAATCTGATGTCAGTGCCTCTGCAGACTCTGACAATGATGGTGGTCATAGTGGAGCACAGGTGGGGTTAACAGGAGCTGAATCTGTGGCATTTGTTGGCATCCTACAGTCATCCACAATGTCCCCGCACACAGTTATAATGCCCACACATACCCTGTCACCAGCAGCCACAGATAATGGACAGTTGGCAGGTGGTGGCATGGAACAAGCTAGTGTGGTGACTATGGTGAGTGTGAGTGTAGCCACTAGCCATAGCCAGAGTGCAGGCAAGGTCCTACACAGGCGGATGGACAGGGGTGATCTTAGGAGGACTGCTACCCATCAAGCTTCTGTTGCAAGTGCCACAGCAAGTGTCATCAGATGCATTTTTCAGGCTGTCATGGATGCACAGGCATGTAGTGAATGCAACACCTGACAAATACTCAAGGTCTTGGATGCAACTCTTCCTGGCTTACATGGTGACATACATGACCTTGTTGAGGCCACACGTCAAAATACTGAAGTCATGAATAGGTGATGGGGTGAGTCCTTGGCAATCCTTGACCATGGCATGTCTTTACTAGAGCATGTGGTGGGAGATGGTCATTGGCCACATGGACGTAGGTCAGCACCAACATCAGCTGAGAGTCTATGGGGTCATGGACTCCCGTAGTGGCAGTACCACCAGCACTACTGAAGGGGGGTACTGTCTACATAGAGCAGACCATGGGCATATGGCCCTGGCCAGTCTCGTTAGGGATACAGATCCAGCAGACAGCAGTTACCATTGGGAAGCAGTACTGCATCTGGCCTTGGACCTGGTGGTGCCAATGAGATCCCTGGCAGGACCAGTTCCCATGTCCATGGCTGGAGATGGTGAACTGTACACCCTGCCACGTATGGTCTGCAGTTGTCCAAGATACCCCTGTGTAGGGCAGCCACATGGCATGACTGTGTGCATACATACACACACACACACACATATCATCACATCCAGGTTACCACCAGACACACACACACACACACACACACACACACACACACACCGGCTCTGCATGACCCATTCATAGAACACCCCTCTAAACACACACACATGATGTCAACCGTCTGGCCCAGCCTAGGCCTCTGGCAAACCCACACAACACCTTGTGCATATGATGATACCTGTACCACATCCTTGTCATCTATACCACCGATACAAGGACATGCAAATATGGTTCTGATGCACAGTGTGAATTAAGTACAGTTCATGTAATGCTGTGTAAGGTGCTGCCAGCTGGCATTTGTAATGGGTACACTTCAAAGTGTGTGTACCTTTTCAGCCATGATACGTTATTGGTGTTAGTAACACTGACTGAATGTAGTCTCACATGCTGTATTGCATTTGTGTTCTAGGTATCTGTGTCAGCAGGAGGTGGCCCTGCAGAAATTGGCAATGAAGGGTATGGCAGAGTGGTAACACATCGATCGTGCCAGAGCCGAGGTAAAGCTGTATATGTACACATTTACCAGGTCTGTAAAAAAGTTATTGCATGTGCCGCAGAGCTTATAGGGCTGAGGGGTGTATACAGATAAGTCTATGGTGGTTGACGTCAGCAGCCTTTGTGAAGTGGACAATGGTAAGTGTAGTGGGTGGAACACACCTCAGATTGGTAAAAATCCCACCGCCAAAGGATATTGTGGTGACCAAACACACAGAGAATACTGTTCACACTCACAGACACACACACACACACACACACACACACACACACACACACACACACACACACACATGCACAGGATCACAGTTGCCATTATTGGTTTTGGAACCCCTACCCATCTAGTTAGTGGTACTACAGTGTTTTACGGTTATCGCATGTGGCATGGAACTAATAGTGTGATGACTTTTCCAAGGTACCTGTAAAGTGAATAACATCATGTGCCTTTGTGAGGTATGGCAATGGGGTGAGTACTAGGTGTGGAAGGACTCATTAGACTGTCACCTACAAGTCTACACACTCACAAACACTGCTATATACACCAATGCACACACAATTGCCAGTACTGGCATTAGCAGCCCTGCCTATCACTTTATTCAATCAATACTATTACATAGCTCTTGCGCACAGCACAGGGCTTATAGGGCTGAAGAGTGTCCACAAATACCTCTGTGGCAGATGTGAACAGCAGCCTTTGTAAAGTGAACTTTGGGACATGTACTGGGAGTACCATGGCCTAAAATTGTAAACCATAGCCAACCAAATGATATAGTTCTCACACACACACACACACACACACACACACACACACACACACACACACACACACACACACACACGCACACACACACACACACACACACACAGGATACTGTTCTTACACACACGTACACATTTGCCAGGACTGAGATTAGATCCCCTACCTATCTAGTTATGCATTTATAGTATGCACTACAAAACTTACAGGGTGAAAAGAGTCCCAAGTATACCTCCCAACTATACCAAATTACTTGGTTTTAGCCAATTTTGATGTCCAAATAATGGGGTGCCACAATTCCAAAGTGGCACCCCTTAATTTATGAATTTCCCTGCTTTTTTATTTAAATTTTTTTCCGCTTTTTTGAGCCGACGTCATCATGTGCGAGATGATGTCAGCTCTGTGAAATGGCCTGCCAGCCTGTCGGAATTGAACTCAAGGGTTCAACAACATAGCATGCTGTACTGGCAGGCGTGGATTATGAACTCACTAACAAGATGATCCAATCAAGTGTAACCTAATAACAGGATTAAATCAGTTTGCTGTAAAACTGATGGATGTTATCTGAGAAAAGCAGACTCATAGTGTAAAGTTTATTTGTGACACTAAATGCGTAAACGTCTAATTATCCGGTATGTTCAAATTTTCTGTTTTGGGGATGGGGTGCTTGTCTCTTGTAGTTAGATCAGACCAGTGGCTGCACTGTTGTAAGGTGATAAACTGTTATCTAAAATGAAAACAAGAACTTTAATGATTAATGTTTGCCAGTTATTGTTAATGAAAGGTAACATTTTGTAGGAAGTATCCCTTGCTCCGTGCAGTCAAATAAAGGGGAGGCAGTGAGCCTTGGCTGCTCCATTGACTGGGAGTCTGAGCTGCACATGGAGAGCATAAATTTGCAAAGTCCACATTGTAGGAAGGAGCTGGCTTATTTAATATAGTGGTATTTAATTTATACACTACAAAAATAAATGCTTCACTGAAATGTTCACGCAGGTTAAATGTTAACGGAAAGTAGGTGAAATGATCTTTTTTTTCCACCCAAAAACCATTCCCTTTCATCCAGTGCATGTGCCTTTTGTAGCTGTGCATTTAGGATCTAAAGAATGGCACTCTGTAATGTAAAACCGGGTGAATATACCATAAAGATGTAATCAGTGGGGCTTCAGCTTTGACACTGTATTGGTATAGCTATGTTCTCAAGTTCTTTAAATTTAATTGCTGTCATTGCATTTTGACCTCTGTTTAAGTGTTGTTGTCTGCTTAACTGTGTATGTATGGGATGTTTGCAAGGTGCTATGTCACTGCTTTTGCCATCCTTTGTCAATCACTCCACATTAAGTCAAGATCTATCATATCCTGCATCACAGTGCCCTCCTTTTAGACTGCAAAGAGTATGTATAAATGTTAAAGCACTCATCTGATGTGTGACACGTAGACAAACAGCAACTGTAAAAATGTTATATTGTCAGAACAAAAGTTTACTTTGACATTATGGATGGAACAACATTATAACCATAGAGGGTTTGGACTACTTTAAGCTGTTTTGCACTGGTAACCTCCTGCCTACCTTACAATTTAAGGAATTGTGTCTTAAACATTTGTAGCTATTACATTTGTCTGTCTTGGAACTTGGAAGTGAGCTTTCCAGGTACCAAGGGGAAGTGTACATAGCAGATGTGTCTTGCAGTGGGGAATCCATTTATTTGTAATGTGTGCAGTACATTTAAAGCTTCATAACAACCTTGCTTTGTAAGTGCGATTGTAGAAATGATTCGTAATGTGTGTTGACAAGTATATGAATTGTTGAATATTTTGTTGTTTTTTTTATAGCTGAAAAGGCACAAAATAACACATACAGCTTAGTGGCAACATACTGAATTTCTTGGAGTAAGTAAAAGTGTCCTGGGTATCTACAAAGGAATATGAACAGTTTGTATTATTTATAATAAACAATATACATAGAATGTCTGAGCCTTTTGATGTTTTGACATTTTAAAAGCAATTTAGTAGCAGGGAACCCTGGCACACCAGAAAAAGTCTTGATAAGAGCAAAATAGGTTTATGTCCTGTTGTGAAAAGCAGTTTTACATTTCTTTTTCACAGTCTTGCAAACTGAAGTATTGCATTTTTGACTTCTGTACTTGTGTAAGTAAAATCCTAAGCTAGTGTTTGCATTAAGCAGCATATCATCCAAACTGTTATTGAATTGTACAGGATTGCTTCAGGTTGTGCATCTTAACATTAAGTTTTCGGTTCAAGTTGTATCTCTTGGCATCAGTAGTACTTTAATGATTAAGTGTACGTTACATGGTATGGAGCCACACTGGTGGCTGTGGACATCTTTCCCATCTTTAATATCCAGAACATGTCTGTCCTTCAATATGTTTACTCATGAGGCCAGTTAATATTTTAGAGAGGGATGACAAATAATTGTGATTGAAAAATTAGTGAAAAAACAAACATGGTAAAACATGAGTCTTTTCCCAGGCCCATGCTTACAGTTATCAAGGGTATCACAACTCATCAGAGATTTGGGATGCATGGCTAGGCTTAAAAAGGCCCTTGTGGTCATTAGCCTAGTAAACACATATGAACCTATGAACTTATTGTATTATGCTCCCGCTGCTGATTTATTGTATTATGCTGCTGGCCTGCTGCTGATGATTTATTGTATTATTGGTGTGTGTGTGTGTGTGTGTGTGTGTGTGTGTGTGTGTGTGTGTGTGTGTGTGTGTGTGTGTGTGTGTGTGTGTGCTTGACAAATTAATATCCAGGGGCAGGGTTAGACACCTGGCAGTATAAACCTTGCTTCTAGGTGATAGTTACTGTTGTGACACCCTAACCCCAAGTACAAAATAGGAAAAAGAGGTTTATATCAATGCCAATGCTGACAGACACATTATACATCACAACTGAAGATTATGAAATAAGATGCTCCTTTCAAAAACAAGAAGTCAGTCATCAACCAAAATTCTTCAAAAACAATACTGATCTGTATATGAGAAGCAGAAAATATTAGTGGGGAAATGAAGCAATTAAGCCTCTTAAAGGCCATTAGTTTGTAAACTTGAAAATCAACTTGATGAACCAATAAAAGTTTAAAAGAAAAACACATTTTCAGGTTAGAGGCCTATGAACTATATTTTGTGCTAGCACAAATAAGTAAAAAGACAGCGGGGAAGGGGTCTTTGATACAATAAAGCATGACTTCTAAGTTTTTTGGTCTTGGACTAGCTGGATGCATGGTACAGTAGTTCAGGAACCATCTAGATTTTCATATAACATCCTTTTGAAAAATGTTATTTTGCCTTGTACAATTACTTGAGGTATTCTCCAAGGAACAGTACTTCAAGAACTGCTATTTTAGTTATACATAAAGATCTTTAGTGTAAATCTACATGTGAATGAACCTATAACTCTGCTTCTACTCTGTAAATACGTGTAAATGGTTGCATACTGTCTAAAACATGGCATTACATTTGAATAAGGTATTACACCTGAAACAACTGCACTTCTTGACTTGTAAAACATGCTATGTGCATACTGTAGGCTCTCAAGTGATACTGAGATGCTCAACTGAACCATGGTGTGCAGACTCACATTTGCAGGCTTCTCCTATAAGTGGCCAAAAGAGCATGCACTGAGGATCAGAATACCCAAATTGCATTCACCAAAAAACTCTTTTAAAGTGTTTTGTGCAGGGGGCTAAGTTGAAGGAGGAGGAAATTCCCTTAAAAGGGATTCACTGCTGGCACAACTCACTGACAATAATTTCCAGTGGAGGATCTCTACCAGGTTGACTCTCAGGTGATTGAAGTTACTTAGGCTCAAACCCTGCACCTTATGTATAAGGAGCAAGAGCCTGAGTTCTCTACCCATACCACCACTTTGGGTTAAAGGAGTTGTAGCTCTCAAATGTACACATTTTCACAGAATGTGTGTAATGTCTGGCTCATACCTTTAGTCTGTTCCGCTTAATATTCAGATGGTGTACTGGTGCAGTGGTAGTGTTGTTGCATCACAGCAAGAGGCTCTCTGGTTTGATTCTTGGCTGAAGTGTCTTTTGTGTGGAATCTGCATGTCCTCCTTGTGTTTGTGTGAGTTACCTCTGGGTGTTTTGGTTTCCCTCCATGATATAAAGACATGTGCCTCTGCTGAAAATTGGTTTTGTTCCAAGTTAGACTTTCCCAGTAAACAAATGTAAAATAAAATTTGTGGTTTTCTGTCAAATCAGTAAGAACTGAATTCACTAAATACTGATAGCCATTTAAGCTTCAGTCTTCCTATCTTTCAAGAAATACATAGTAACATAACATTTTATTCTAGCAACTTTCCAAGATTATACAAGCAATGTTTAAAATGTGTCCCCGGTTTTGGGCCTTTGCCCCCGAATACATTTTGTCTTGTTCCTGATTTCTAGTGCTGCATAGTTCTTCAAGGAAAGATAAGTTTAGTGCTGCTTATGAAAAGTCAACTAGTACTGTTAGTAGCACAACAGGTAATATACTTGCTTTTGATGCAGAAGGATGTGGGTTCTACTTCCACAGTATGCAGATGGATCGATGATACTGTACTGTGTTGTACTTTAAAGATAGTGGATGCTGCAGTCCTATGAATGTCCTCCTTTGGAATAGTTACCTAGTAACCATGAGCCTGTTATTAGTTTGCCATCCATTCCATATTGAAATATTACTAGCTTATCATTTTTAATGTAACATAGGCAGTTTATTCTTCAAGGGCAGCAGGCACTTTACTTGTAGATGAAACAATGAAATATAAAGTTGTTTGCTAGCAGCAACATTTTCATTAGTTACAGATCTCTTTAATGAGAAATTGTTTATATGACTTTTTCTTCTGCAGAGATTTGCATATTTACTAATACTGGGAGATTGTAGAAGTTTGAGTAGACTATTATGATGAAAATGTTCTAAACTGGGGAGATTTGTCATTATTGGTTCATGCATTTTGATTCATTGCTTACTGGAAAAATGTTCAAAACAATAAATTTAAAACGCGCTCTAGCAAGTGTATTGTATTATACAAGGAATATAATTTAATACATTCAGGAAGGTGTATCAAAGAACATATGTGTTTCATGTGCAAGGGGCCTATGATTTGAAAACAGCCCAAAGGTAATCTTTATCCACCACTGGCCAGATGCATTTTCTTTGAATGTGGGTTTCAATACTGTTTCAATGAATGTGAGTTTCAAGGGCAGAGAAGTTTTAATGCTAAGTCTATTTTCATTGTGAGACTGTATTGCTTTGTTTAGCAGATGTCTATTAGTGTTTGTGCTATAAAATGTAAAATAAAAGTTTTAAATGAAATCCAGATAATTATTGTAGAAGTACAGCAGTATGCACATTACAGTGTTTATGGTAAATGAGGCGAAATAGCCAAGTAATTTATTTATTTATTTATTATTTATTTATTTACAATTGTTGACCGGGAATGTCCAACTGGACGTAGGTCCATTTTCAGTGGCGGCCCGGGGAGAAAAGCTCCACAGTTAAAATAAACAGAGAGTAGTTACATTGGATTACATAGCGATTAACAATTTAACATAGCAATTACTAACAACATATTTACAGATGAAGAACATAGTACATCAGTAGACAATTAGAATCTTTATCTGTGAAGTACATAACAGACATTAACAAATGTTACAATAAGAAGTTCCTGCTATATAATAAGTACTAGGCTTATAAGCATCTGATCTTGCTATAACCAAGGTAGTTAGTGGACATTGGAATGGCTGCGGGGGACTCAGGAGCATATTTTGGTTGTGTGTTCTTCAGGTTGTGTTTGAAAGTTGGTATCCCACAATCCCACTGGAGTGGGCATGGTTACATAATTATGCATGCAAATTTTATGTTAACCAGCATACATATTTGTACCTATTTTTCTTGGGGCTGTGTCCAGATTTTTGATGTTTTCAGGTTGAGAGGAATGGTCTCAAGGTAATTCCAAGGTGAAGAACATCACCAGGCCTTGTAAAGTATGGTAATGGGTGATTTGCTGGGTGAGAATGTACCCACTATACTCAAAATTATGGTTATACATACTTACACACAAATACACCCATACACACATTTGCTAGGACTGAGATTAGCAGCCCTGCCCATTTTGTTAGTCAGTCCATACTGTTACATAGTTCCTGCATGCAGCACAGGGATTATTGGGTTGAAGAGTGTCAACAGATGCCTCTACGGTTGATGAAGACAGTGGGCCTTGTAAAGTGGACCTTGAGACATGTACTTGGAGCAACATGGCCTAAAAATGTAAAACCCACCCCCCAATGGCTATAGTTCTCACTCACACACATACACAGGATATGGTTCTTGCACACACACATTTGCTAGGACTGAGAGTATAACCCCTACCTATCTAGTTATTGCTAATACAGTGTTATGCATTTATCACAAGCAGCAAAGAGCTTATAGTGTGAAGAGTGTCCCACAGTTCTTCTAAGGTGAACATCGCCAGCCCTTGTAAAGTATGGCAATGGGGAGTGTACTGAGAGGGTGAGGCCTCAAAATGCTGTATCTTATAAATATACACACTTAAAAACACACACATTTTTCAGGACTCAGATGAGAACCCCTACCTATGCAGTCATTGGTACTATAGTGTTATGCAGTTACCGCATGCACCATGGAACTGATAGAGTGAAGAGTGTCCCAAGGTACCTATACAGTGAATAACATCACCAGCCCTGGTAAGGTATGGCAATGGTAGGTGTACTGGGTGAGAAGATCCTCAAACTACTTTCACCCACATGTTTACACACTCACAAACACTTTTATACACACTAATGCATGCACACATGTTTGCCAGTACTGAGATCCATAGGTTCATAGGTTGATAGGTGTGTACTAGGCAAATGGCCATGGAGCCTTTACAAGCCTAGCCCATGAGAATACCCTGTCATTGTGCCACCTGACAATAGTCCTCAGTGTGTCTAATGAGTATAGCCACTGGAGTGATCCCCAAGGTGGGATTTCTATTCCCCATCCACTCATCCAGATTTCTCTTGAAGTGGGCCAGCGAGGTGCTCTGCTTGACATTTATGTTAAGTCTATTCCATAATGTGGGCAGTCTCTGGGTTATGAAACTGTCTCTTTAGCATGTTCGATTGATTGTTGAAATGGGGTGGAGGTCTCTGGGGAATGCAGTGTGGATGGACTGCGTTCTTTAGATGTAGCATTCCTGACAGTACTGGGTCAGACATGACTTTGTAAGTC